>NC_138773.1:9517552-9750052 GCF_965119305.1 Pelophylax lessonae | reverse complement strand
GCTGCGATTTTGACTGGACTTGAAGCAATGCCTGTGTAATCTTGAGGTCTATGAACCTCAAAACTCATCAAAGTCGGACCAAAGTAGTGCAGGGACTAGAAGTCGCACAGATATGAACGGTACTCATTGGAAATCATGGAGTACAACTTGCCATGCGACTTTGCAGTCCCAAGTCACAGGACAAGTCCCACAAGTGTGAGAGGAGCCTAAAATGTTTGTTATTTTTTTTTTAAAAGGGGGACTTAACAATCACTATAAATATTTAAAAATTTTGTAGCAATTTACAATTAGAAAAAAAAAAACCATCCAATGTCAAAAGTGATCAACTTAAAAACTTAAAGGGTAACTCCACTTTCTAGGGGGAAAAAATATCAAATAAAGGAAAAACAATACAGCGTATACAATTGCAACACAAGTTATATTGTAATTGAATGTTATTAAAAATGACCTTTCCTTTTCAATCTGCAGCTGTTGTAATTTTCTGAAAATGCAATATGGCCGCCTGGAGCTGTTCTGTACACAGAATGTATACTGACCACACCCCCAGAAACATCATTTCCTGCTTGTGTGATTGGCTCACCAATTTTCCCAGAAGTCTGCACTAAGATACAAGTCAGATTTCTGGCATCCCCTGCAACATAAATGTCATTTTTGGTGAGATACTCCCAATAGGAACACGTCCGCAGGTGCCACAGCTGATAGATAATTATAAAACCACTCCCATTAGACTCACTCAGTACAGAGGAACAAACAATGATTTCTTCAGAATAACAAAAGTTAGGAATCTGCAACAAAGTTTATTATAATCCCTGCAATGTACAGAGATCACCCAGAGGGGAATGTTTTTTTTTTTTTTTTTTTTTTTATTCCTCAACAAAAGTGGAGTTACTCTTTAAAGCTCCATCCAATGAATAGTTTAAAAGCAATATATTTAGAAAATAAAACAACCAATCAGCAAACACATGGTCCAAAATTAGAGAATCAGTGTTTTGAGCTATTTATCTACAATTAAAGAAGCAACACTAAAAAGGATCTGATTAAAGTAATGGATTTTATTCCCTGCTTTGCAGGGACACACAATCCCTTCCCCCCCTATCAGAACAAAATTCTGCTTTGTTTACACAGGCAGAGTTCAGTTCTGAGTCTCTGCCTGATGATCAGTGGGTGCCGATGGACATCGAGTGCCCGGCACCTGCAGATCAGCTTCTGCTGTGCGCCTCCTGCATGAGAAAAGTGCAGGATCATCCGGTGCATTGCTGTCACCCTGTAGCTAAGGCGGTCAGCAAGTGGTTAAGATGAAATGGAGAATAGTCAAGCTCATCGTCCTACCAAACTTTTATATCTTACTGTTGTAATTTACAATTTGATTATTTTTAGGTAATTTGCTTCCCCTGGGAAAACAAGTGGAATGGAGTCAGGGATTTGGTCTTGCAGACAGGATCGTACAGTCAGAGAACATGGTAAAAACATCCGATTTTATTGTCCCGGTCTTTGTGCACAGGTAAGGATCACAGACAGTATCCACTTCAGACTTACACAGTGAAGCAGTGTCAGGAGTTCTCAGTTCTCAGTCTTGGATCAGCTGGACTATAGGTCGGTGATTCAACACTTCCTCTGTTTTACAGAGCGTTCTCAGAGTCAGTGAGCATTGGCTGGCGCTGGCTAGCATCAAGGAAGCGCCAATGGGCATTTTTTCCAGGGTCAAATTGTAATTAGTTGAAGCCGAGAGGAGTATCCCACTCATTCCCTTCCCCCATGGAGCTCACATGGGCTGGAGAGGATTCCGGTACTAATGGCAGACCCACATCAGGCCACAGGCCTGGAAACCTTGCTACACCTTCATGCATAGAATGCCTTTACAACTACTATAAGCTGCAAAGGCAGCTGTATGGGGTTGTGCTCATGCCAAAGATAAGATGCTCTACTTCACGGCATGGAAACTGACAGGCCCAACCAGAACAGGAGCATTTGGAGGGCCTGCAGGGTGGTCTCTTGCCTACAGATTATGGTCCCTGGTTGTTAAGTGAGCACTACGCTTTCGGAGGTGTGTGCCTGGAGGACCGTTGGAGTGGTCTTGCTTTGGATTTGGATCCATGTCTCCCTGAAACACACAGACTCTGGGAATCTAGGACCTGGATACAGATTTGGGGCCTTGGTGTCCAAACCAGCAATGACTGCTTCAGACTGTAATCAGCTCCAAAAGAACCTAATTCTGGGGTCTCCTGCTATAATCTGTTTATTGTTTAGTATGTCTCTCCCATTGTGTGCCTCCTAGGTGTGAATTCCCATTGTTAATTGAGTCACCTATTGTTTCTGTCTGTCTGCTCATCTCTTGGAGAAGCGATTACCTGCTTGCCGACCGACCACCGCAGATATACTGCGGCAGGCTGGCTCAGTTGCACAAATCGCCGTACCTATACGGCGATCAGTGGGAGCAATCCTTGGGGCGTGCTGCACCTCCATTTGCCAGAGGTGAAGCTGATTCGCAGGGCCAGCGGCCGCGATGGCCGCCGAGCACCTGCGAGAGAGAACGGCAGTCTGATGTTGTAAACACGGCAGACTGTTTGTTCTCTCTGCTATCAACACAGAGCACTCCTATTTTGGATCACAGGTCTCTGTGTTGATGTCACAAGCCCAGCCCCCAACAGTTAGAAAACACTCCCCTAGGCTCACATTTAACCCTTTGATCGTCCCTGGAGTTAACCCCTTCTCTGCCAGTGTCATTAGTACAGTAACAATGCATATTTTTTAGCACTGATTACTGTAGTAATGTCACTGATCCCCCCCCAAAAATGTCAAAAATGTCAGTCAGGGGTCCAATCTGTCCGCCGCAATGTCGCAGTCCCACTGAAAACTAGCAAAAAATAAATAAATAAAAATGACTTAAACCTTTCACCTAGTTCGTAGACGTGATAACTTTTGCGCAAACCAATCAATATACACTTATTTGGTTTTTTTACCAAAAATATGTAGCAGAATACAGATTGGCCTAAAATGATGAAAAAAATTGATTTTTTTTTTTCTTGGGAATGTTAAATAGCAAAAAGTGAAAAATATTGTGGTTTTTTTTTTTTCCGAATTGTCGCTCTTTTTTTGTTTACAGCGCAAAAAATAAAAATCACACAGGTGATCAAATACTACCAAACCACGACCGCGCAATTGTCAGTTAAAGTAATGCAGTGCGGAATCGCAAAAAATCGCCTGGCCATTAAGGGGGAAAAATTGTCCTGTCCAGAAGTGGTTAATATTGTGTCCAATTCCAACTATTGTGGGATGTTTATGTGTTTATGCTTATTATAATGTGTAATGTACTTTGTGTTTCGAGGGTTGTGGGCTTGTTGCCGGATTGTCTGGGCATTTCCTGACTAATCAAGGCTTGATGTTAATTAGCGTACTGTGTATGTTTATGTTGGCTGTTCCTTAGATGTGCTAATTGTCTAGGATAATATCATCAAGCTATTACCTGATCTTGCATGGTATATATTCTGTGTGAATTTACGATAAAATCTATTTCAGTTTTTAATAGTAAGCAGTTACTTTTTAGCTGTTCAGCTCTCCTCCTTGAACATCATATAGGACCAGAGCAATTTTTTTTATTTCTGCCATGAGCCTGTTAATTTGTGATAACTTTGTCATTGCTAGAATTACAAAGCAATATATATATATATTTTTTTATTATTATTATTTTTTTTTTTTTAAACAGCAGAAAAATAATAGCTAAGGGAAGAAGGGGAAAAAGGAGTTAATCCGAGCTGCTTAGCATTAACTAGCAGAAACAACTTACAATGGGGGCACTCATGCATGATGCTCGCTCACCAAGCCATCACTGTGTGTCCATAAGACACACAAAGTGCAGCTCAGCCCTGCGCCTTTTCACAGGCTGTGATTGCCAATGGCTCCCACTGCTGTCTCTAAGCCAATGAAAAGTGGGAGAACCTTGGCTCTCGTGCACATAGACATATATTCTGTGTGAATTTATGATAAATTTGATTCCAGTTCCAGTTTGCACCTAAACTAGTGTCGCCTAGTTCTTGGGTGCAATATTCAGCTATAATACCTCATTTCTGGTTCCAGACTGGAAAAAGCTATATCTTGATGGAGGCACCCAAGCTGAACGAGCAGTACTGACCCTGAACATGACCCATAGTGAATGGGGATAATCCGCAACCGTGGGCCAAACATTAGACTCATGGTTGCAATGTGGTGTTCCAAAAGCAGTTTTCAACTCCCCCCCCCCCACCCCCCCCCCCCCAAAAAAAAAGAGAATTTTAGAGGAGGTAGTATTGCCTGAACGTCTGTCAGCTGAGCTTGCAATGCACACCTCCCAACTTTTTGAGATGAGAACTACGGACACCTATCAGCAAAAGTATGTAGGCATAGAACACGCCCCCCTGCACGCCCCTTCAAGGAAAATTATAAAAAATGATTTGTAAGACACACAAGTCGTTTTTTTTTTTAATATTTAATTTTTTTTTTTTTATTTACCACACTATTCCTTTTTTATAATGGGTTTTGACATTTACAAATGCAGCAATTTAGAAATTGGATGAAAGGTTTAGTACTGGGAAACACTTTTCGGAAGATAAAAAGTGCATTTTATATACAACTCTATAGATCAGACCAAAATGAGGGACAAATGAGGAAGAAAGAGGGACAGAGGGACTTTGTTCCAAATCAGGGACAGTCCCTCCAAATCCGGGACAGTTGGGGGCTATGGCACCACTCTGCGAAAAAAGGTCTACTGAGGGTCGCTCTTCAAAGTATAATACAGGTATAAAACGAGCCCTTGAGCACTGTATGCTAAAAATAACATCCCTGATGACGTCATACGTTTGATGACGAAATGTGTTGGGTCACGCACTACGCCCACGTCACTTACGGCTACTGGAACGCACACCAGAACGCATACCGGCCATCACTCTGCTTCCTGGTTTTCAGCCTCATATTCTGATTTTTACATGTAAGTGACTACTTTTTTGATTAAACAAGTTTGTACATACTACACCATGTGTCTCCCTCCTTCCTTATGCCCCATTTGAGACCACCACACCCACCAAGAGGACATACAGTGGACGTACCATCCAGCTCCTCCAGGATAATGGAACGGATCCTCATATATATCCTAGTGGGATTTACATAGGGAACGGCTGTGGGAAGAATGGGAACCATTCCAAAGACCACTTACCCGAGCTAGACCCCAAGGGGTCGTCTGGTAAGTGGGTGCATAACTCACTGATCCTGCATGTGGACATTCCCTTGCACTGAGCACGTAGCACTTTGGAATTGTTTTGAATCATTGCACGTTTGCACCAGCACTTATAATTGAACTATTTATTATCAAGCACGGACACTTTAATTTTAGCACTTTGAAGAACCGGTTGGGGGTTTACTCTTTGTATGGATTTTTTAAGTGCATTGCTATAATTTTTAAGTACATTGCTATAATTTATATGAATTGTTTATTTATAAATTGTACTAGATGGTGTATATTAGGACACTCTAATATCTTTGAGCGCTGTCTCCCCTTCCTAAATTCACTAAAAATAACATCTGTTTTCTCTTCCCTGTCTTATTTTAGTTTAAAGAAAACCATTCTTTGTGAGGAAAAAGCTGATCTGAAGGATTTGCTTCATAAAGCAAAAGATTTGACCGGTAAATAAAGCTTCCCTTGATGTGTTTTGTTACAGTATGTATATCACTTTACCAGCTGCAGCCTGTCAACTGCTTTTTTATCAAAGTGCAATGGCAGACCGGCCCCGGTGACTTATATGATGTAACATTTCAGTCTATGAAATTAAAATCGCACCAGAATCGCAGAACCCTTTTTTTTTGTCACTGAAACTTGAGTCACATTGATTAAGATGGCACACATTGAAGTGAATGTGTTTTGACATGTCATGTGACTTTACAGGGTTGATTTACGTAAACTGGAGAGTGCAAAATCTGGTGCAGAGAGACCAATCATCTTCCAGTTTTACTGTTAACCACTTAAAGAACGCCCGCAGCAGTTATACTGCGGCAGGCTGGCCCTCCTGCGCAAACCACCATAGGTATATGTCGGTTGTGCGCCTGCAGCTAGGGGGCAAGCGCGTGCCGCCAGTGGCACGCTCCCACCCCCACTTGGCAGCGGGGACTCCGATGCATGGGGCAGGCGGCTCTGATTGCCGCCTGACACCCGCAATCGTTCCCCGCTGAGAGAGAACGATGGTCGGCTGTTGTAAACACAGCTGACCGCTCTTCTCCCTGGAATGATCACAGAGCGCCTAGACCTAGGGGACCCCTCCTATGCCATTGACAGCCTCCTCAGCACTCCATCTTCCACTTGACTCTCTTGCTGGCATGGATCCATCTTATATAAGGGCTGGATTGGGGGTGTGGTGATCTGACGCCAATGTGAGTGGGCATGCATAGCTCCACCATATTTAAGGGCTGACTTAGCGACCCTGCCAGAACATTCTGCCTAGGGATTGGCCAAGTTCCCTCAAGTATGCAGATCAGACCCTCTTGGCCTCCGCCCACTAACTTTTAGAAGTTTCTCTAAACTTTTAGATCCACGGGGGAGGTACCAGAGACCTGCCTCTATGGAGCCATCCAGCCTGATCTGCTGTAACCCTGAACCAAATTCTGACTCACAAACTAACCTAGCTAACACTAGATGGTGCTACAAAAGTATGCTTAGCATGAGGCTGCTCCCAATTAGAGGGTGGGACTTTCTTCACCATTCGGGTGACCACTTCACCACATCAGGGAATGACTACACATCCCTTTGCACCAATCATATGTGTTTTTCTTTTTGCTACATGAGGCGTCAACATAAGGGTGATCCTGCATCTTGCATAGTTAATAGTAAATCAAGCATTTTAGATTGGATTCGATTAGATTAGTTTGCTAATATTTTAAATTAATCATGAGATACTTTAAATACAGTGACTGTCCTTATTGACCTTCACCTAAAAATTACTAATTTATTGACCAGTCAGCAATGGCCTGTTTGTAAACAAAGCCATGTGATTACTCTGATTTTTTTCTATTCATCACATTAAGCCCCCGTTCACACTGGGGCGACCTGTCAGGCGCCCTGGTCGCCGTAGGTCGCCTGCCATACAGAAGCTGTGGACCCGTTCTAATAGGAGCAATACAAGTCGCTCCGACTTAGAAAAAGGGTCCGGAGCTTCTTTGGGGCGACCCGGAGCGACCTGCATTGACTTCAATGTTATGAAGTCCGTGCCGGCCGCTCCGAGGTCGCGGTGCGAGCAGCGCGCCCCGACCTGTGAGGTCGCCCGGCGAAGTAGCGTCGCCCCAGTGTGAACGGGGCCTAACAGAAATCATGCTGATTGGGTATAGAGATCAGGAAATGCAGAGAAAAGTCAAAATCCTTATCATTTTACTTGCTCTGGGTCTGTAGGTTAAAATTTTAAAGCCACAAAACCAACATGGCAGCAAGGCCATGAGAATTTTCATAAAATAAAAATAATCATTGACCACTTTCATGTATCTCCAATGACAGCCTAGTTTGAAGGTCTGTTGATGGTACAAATTAAAGATTTTGGTTCAGCATTGCCCGCCCTTGTGTGTTTGGCTAGTTGTTTCCATACATATGTTGTCATGGAGTCATTTCCTATTAAATTGTCCTTTCCCGATGGACTTTATTTATTTATGGGAGTGGAGTCCTATACAGTTGGAGAAGAGGCGTAGTAAACCCATCATGGAAAAGAAAATACAGTATGTATTTGATGGAAAATTTTCCATTTTGTTTGTCTTTCCAGGAATTGTTCCTATTGTGATCCTCACCCACAGAACATTTGGGAATCTGGTAGCTGTTGAGTCTTCTTTCAAAGAAATGGGCATTGAAAGGATCTTTGCATTTGAGAATTACACTCGAGAAGACAATTTTAAAACCAGAGGAAGGCACGAGGAAGTGCTGAATTTCCTACAGGAAGTGATCAGTGATGTCTTATTTCGAATAGAACATCAGAATCGGGATCCGGTGAAAGAGATGCAAGAACGGAAACAGTTTGTATTGAGCTATGTTCATGAGCGAGAGAAGAAGATGGAAGAAGAACAATTGGAAAGAAAGAAAGCCTTGGAACAAGCAATGAGAAAGAAAGAATTACAAAAACAGGAAGAAGAGTTAGAAAGAGAGAGACAGAGGAGAAGACAAGCTCAGGAGGCTGAGGAGAGTAAACTAAGGGAAGCGTTTGAGAGGCAGAGATTAGTTGATCAAGCCAGACGTGAAGAGGAGTTCCTAGCTCAGCAGCAAGCCAATGCCAAAAAACCCAAGAAACGCTCTGGTATTTTTGGCTGGAGGAAAAAGAAATAAGAAAATAAAAGGTGAGGGTCTAGTATGGTGTAGGAAAACTCCAGAATTTACTACATACTCCTATCCAGACATGCAGCATGGCTTGCCAGGAAAGGGCGCATCAAGCATTTTACCCCCTCCGGAACCATACTAGACCACACCACCTCAACACTGCAGGGTATCTTGCAGGATGGGTGCAAAATCTTCTCTTACTGCAAACCGACCTGTCCCCATGTTGATAGGGACATGGGCTTCCGTCCCACAATCTTGACAGAGTGAATGTGAGGGTCTAACAAAATGGACTTATCGAAATATGCTAACTTTCTTTAACCACATGACCTCTAGAAGGGTTTACCCCCTTCACAACCAGGGCATCTTTTGCTATTCAGCACTGCTTTACTTTAACTGGCAATTACACGGGTTATTCAACACTGTACCCAAATTAAATGTATATATTTTTTTCACAAAAAATAGAGGTTTCTTTGAAAGGTATTTGATCACCACTGTGTTTTTTTATTTTATTTTTCAATAAAAAAAAAATTTAAACTATATTTTTTACTTTATGTTATAAAACATATCCAATAAAATGAAATTTCTTCATAAATGTAGAACAAAATGTGTTCTGCATTTTTGCAGACCTTATACTGTAGGGGACACTAGTATATTTCGGATCTTAATCAAGATACTGATCCGTACAGACACTATACTAGTAATGATGGTGATCAGTGACTTATAGTGTGACTGGGATAGTGTGGCAGGCAATCTGGTGCTAACAGACACTGGCTGGGAGAGACACCAACTGGCTAACTGACACTGACATAGCTAGTTACACTAATACAGTAATCAGTGATAATACTGTACCCTGTACTAATGACACTGGCTCGGAAGGAGTTAACATAAGGGGCAATCAAGGGGTTAACTATGTACAATGTATTGTGGGCTGTTTTTACTCACAGATCTGCTTTTTCTCCCCGAACACAGAGTTGATTTTAGGGAGAAGAAACAGTCAGATCACTGTCAGTGTACAGGGTCTGTGTGTTTGTCAACACAGAACTCTGTGCTGGGTTTGCCACAGCCAGTCAGCAGATTTCAGCTAACAAACTCGTGCTGTGTCCAATCACCCAAACCTGGAAGAAAGGCTGCAATGTATGGGTACGTGGTGCAGCCTGGCTGTGCCACCCATCCACAGAAAAATAAGGGGCCCCCCCAATATAAAGGAGTACTTAATACCCCTTGTTATTCATTTCCTTGTGCTTCTCAGCCGCATTGCTTGTCATTACAAGACAGCCGACCGTCGGCTATGGACGCCGGTACCAGGATGATGCCTGTAGCTGCAGGCATCACTCCGGTACAAGCACTTTCCCGAAATATCGGCAATATCGGTAACTTACGGGGCCGATTCCGATATATCGGAGGAAAGTGTATGTCGGCCCTTGATATATCTGCTTTGCCGATAATCGGTCGATCCCTAAATTAAAGTGTCTTACAATGTAAATGTAATGTCAATCACATTGTCCAGCAATTTAAAGCGGAGTTCGGGGCACAAAATCGATATTTTTTTTTTGTGCCCGTCCGCTTCTACACCTGCACCTGAAAAGGAATTGGATAGTCAGTTTTTTTTTTTTTTTATTTACTCACCTTGTAATTGAAGATCGAATATACTCACCTAGTCTTCACTTCCTCCCTCTGTGCCGAGGCTCAGTCGTCTCTTCCGGGCTTGCACTGATTCCTGGGAGCTGAACGCCATCGCTCCCAGGAATCAATGCGACGGCACCGGCCCCGCTCGTCACTTCCGGGCGACGCCGCATTCCCCTGCTAAACAGCTTCTGGGCATGCCCAGAAGCTATGGAGGAATGCGGCGCCGCACCGGAAGTGACGAGAGGGGCCGGTGCAGGCGCATTCTGGGAGAAGAAGACGCGGAAGAAGACGCAGAAGAGGACCGCGCCGGCTTCAGCTGCCCACAAGAGAGATGGAAACGCTGTGGAAGAAATTTTATAAGTGAGTATTTCTTCTAAAAGGTAAGTGCGAACCGGGACAGATCAGAGGCTAGCCATTGTGGAATGTACTAGCCCTGACTGTCCCGGGGGTATGTTTGTTGAAAAATGACTTCTGTGCCCGGGACTCCGCTTTAATCCAACGTCTATCAAAATGACCGATGCCCTGACAACCCACCTACTATCATGTACCTGGTAGTAGAGCTTGATATGATGAGGAAGACCTCTTTTACACCTCTGACTCAGGGGCCCCTGATAATGTGGACAGGGGGCTCAGGAGTTCAGAGTGGCACGAGTGCCTGTAAGTCTTGCTAGCAGCAGGGCAGGTTTCCATGCTGGGCAGGTGAAGTCATAAGATGGCTCCAGTAAGCAGGAGAGCAGGTAGGCAGCTGGTACTGGCGACAGCAGATAGAGTAGCAGAGTCAGTCTGGCCGGGTCATACACAGACAGGATGGATCAGGTACAGGGCACAGGCAGGAGCACATGAACCACTACCATTAAGCTATGCACAGAAGTCTATCCAGAGGAGTCATCTCACCTATTGGCATGCCCTTCCTTTCACCTACACAATAGCCCACCACTTCTTTTCTTCCGCCACTATTCCAATGGAAAATTACAGTTCTCCAGCCAGGGATCTGGGGTGACATAATTGAGCAAATGTTCTCATGACCCTATTTGCTCAATGATGTCACATGGGATCCCATCTTGGTTTGTTGGCATTGGGTAGCCAGCCGGGGAGCTGTTATTTAAGAGTAGTGGTAAGGAAAGGTTGTCATGGCATAGGTTGTCCTATCAGCGGGTCATTAGGGTCTCAATTATTGTGATAGACATTTACACTGCTAGATGTCATGATTGATGTTGAATTTATATCGGGAGATTTTATTTATTATTATTATTATTATTTTTAATAAAGAGCTTTTTCACAATGTTGGTGTTTCAATTTACTATTTACATTTATTTGGAAATCAGTCACAAGGGGTACTATGCACCACTCATTTATTCACCTAGGGGGCTTTCAGATTTTGATAAGTTCCTCCTGTAGAACGCCACATTCACACAGCCAGGGATGTAGGGATGAAGCCTTTGCCCCTATCAATGTGGAGCACCCTAAACCTTTTTTTTTTTTTTGGCCTTGGGTTCCTTCTAACGGGTCTAATATGGATTTTAAAGGGAAGCTACGGCAAAAAAAAAAAAAAGATTTTAAGGAGGAGTTTTGGATTTTTTTCCCCCAGGTAGTATTTTTTTTTTTTTTTTTGTAAATCAATTTTTATTGAAAAGATAGGAAAATAGTAACAATACATGCAAACATGGTAAACAGTGGTACATTCTTATATGAGTATGAACGATACCAACAAGTAATAATTATTGTAGAAATGCCGGTTGCATACACAATCAAAGAAATACAGTGCAAAGAGCACACTACGTGCACTCAATCAAAACCAAAACCAAACTTGAGATAGGGATTGGCGCAGAATGTTGCGGAAGACGAGCTCCCACCCCCATTGGGTACACACTGTGGGAGCACCGTCTCCATTCTCTTATTTTCTCAGACACAGGGTCGCCACTACCTGTGTATGACTCCCCACCACAATTGCTGTGGAGGTGCCAACATCTTGTAGTTACTAAGAATGACCAAACAAACTATGAACATGGTATGGGGTAAAAGGAGGGAAGGGGCAGAGGGGGGAGGGGAATGTGCCACCAGTGCTATGAACATACAGCTGATAAAAGTATGCTAGCGTGTCATATCATGAGAGGAGATTACACAATTAGTCAGGAGGTTGATCAGTCCAAGATTTCCACTGTTTCTTGAAAACATCTGCCTTCCTAAGTTTGAAGGCGAGCATTTTTTCCATTTCATACTGGAGGGTTACTCTATTCTTAATCTCTGCTAGGCATGGAGGGCTAGTGGTCCTCCATTTGGTTGCTATAGCTATTCTAGTAGCAAACAATATATGCGCCAATACCTTCCTGGGACCCGGGGGGAAGGAATCCAAACCAAGCCCCAGCAAGGCCAGCTCAGGTGTAGGGTTACAAGCCATTCCCAACAATTGGGAAGCCCACTTAAAAACTACCTTCCACATGGGTTGAACCACCGGACAGCTCCAGAATATATGTAATATATTACCTTGCATTTGACAATCCCGCCAGCAGAGGGAGGAGAGCTTCTTATCCATAGCGTGGAGTCTAGCTGGGGTCATGTAATAACGATGAAACAGTTTCTGGGAGTTGTCCCAGTGGTCCACACATGCCGAAGACGAGCGGCTGTACTGGAATGCCCTCACCCACTGAGAAATATGGAAGGATTGGCCCAACTCTGTTTCCCATTTTAGAATGGTAGAGGTTTTGCTTAAAGGGGGTTGGAAATTAAAATATCTATAGCAAAGTGAGATACCCTTAATATTGGAACGGGATTTAGCAACAAGGAATTCCCAAAGTCTTTTAGGTATAAGGTTAGTTTTTGAGGTGTGGACCTTATTGTATGCTGAGATCTGGAACTTCGTTAACATGTCGAGGGCCGATTGGGGTTGGATTAAATGCTCGGAGAAGTGAAAACCCCTCCTTCTCCATTGCAGAGTCGAAACTCCCGGGACGAGCAGGTCATACGCCGCTAGGGGGGTACTGAGTTGAACACATTCTTCGTCACAGAAGTTTAGACCAAGCAGATGGGTCCACGCCTGTAAGGTAGCTTGGATGGTAGGGTAAGAAGAAAGACTAATTTTATGCAGGAGGCTAGCTGCAACAGTTAGAGCATGTAGGTTTTTACCTGGTGAAACCTGTCTTTCAATCTGATTCCATAGGTTATCCTCTTGGTGTACAAACCAATAGCGGGCTTGTGCCAATACTGCTGCTCTATAATACGCTTGTGCATTGGGGAGACCAACTCCCCCTAGTTTGTGGTGTTTGTAAAGAGTGGTCAAGGCTATCCTAGGTGGTCTCCCATCCCAAATGAATTTCCGTAGCAATGACGCTAGTTTATCGAAAAATAATTGGGGGATGGGGATGGGAAGTGTCCTAAAAAAATAAAGTAATTTCGGAAGTACCTGCATTCTGTAAGCAGCGATTCTGCCCAGCCAGGAGAGATGGACCTTCCTGATTTGGGAGAATTCGTCCGCAATGCTATTCAATAATGGCAGGAAGTTATAATCATACAATTTAGCTACCGGAGATGTAAGTTGGACACCCAAATATGTTATTGAAGGAGCCTCCCAATTACATGGGAACACAGATTTAAGATCGGAAATGTCAGCAGACGGGATGGAGATCGGAAGAGCATAGCATTTGGTAGTGTTAATCTTATAATATGAAATTTGACCAAACAGTTGAACAATAGATTGTAGGGCAGGTAAAGATACACTGGGGTCAGTCAGGGTCAAAATAATATCGTCGGCAAACAGTCCCAATTTGTGTTCAGTACGTCCCACTTTTATACCTTTGATGGTGGAATTGGACCTAATAGCTTCTGCCAACGGTTCTATGGCTAAAGAAAATACAATTGGAGAAAGGGGGCAACCCTGCCTCGTGCCATTTGTCAGGGTGAATGCATCTGACAGGATACCATCTGTGAGGACTCTTGCCGAAGGTGTAGTATAAAGGGCCATAATAGCCGAATGGATAAATCCACAAAACCCAAACTTAATGAGAGTTTTGGACAAATAGCCCCAATGGACCCTATCAAAGGCCTTTTCGGCGTCCAGCGCCAAAAAGACCGTTGGAGTAGGGTGTTCTTCAACAAACTTTAAAAGATTAATCATACGACGGGTACCATCTGTAGCTTGCCTGCCCTTCACAAAACCTACTTGATCCAGACCCAGCAGATACGGCGTGCACATTAATAGTCTGTTAGCTATCACCTTCGCATAGATCTTCAGGTCCACATTTAACAGTGATATGGGCCTGAAGTTGAGGGGGGAGTCCGTCGTCTTCCCCGGCTTGGGGATGGTAACTACCGTGGCTTGGAGCATTTCCGGAGGGAATCTACCAGTTGTACAGGCTGAGTTAAAAAGCGGGACAAGATGGGGGATAATTGTGGGGGCCATCAATTTGTAGTATTCTACGGAAAATCCGTCTGTGCCTGGGGATTTGTGAAGTGGAAGGGAATCAATTACGGTTTGAATTTCTTCTTGGGAGAAGGGTTTGTTCAGTGTTTCCAGGGAGGCTTCATCTAATTTTGGTAGAGAGAGTGAGGATAAAAACTTGTCAATGTCAAGGGCCTTGGGGTCATGAGTGTTGGGGTCGTCTTTGAGATTGTACAACGAACTGTAGTAGTCCCTAAAGACGTTGGCTACATCCTTAGGGTTCGTAAACACTGTGCCTGAGCTATGGTGCTTAATCATGGGAATATGCGATTTAACCCTTTTTTTCTTAAGTTGGGAAGCTAGAAGTTTACTCGCTTTATTACTCTGAGAGTACCAGGTCATTTTTAGTCTTTTAAAAAATACATCATGGTCACGAAGCAGGGTAGTCCGAAGGTCATTTCTTAGGTCATTAAGTTCCTTCACAACATTAGGAGAGCTAACTTTACTCGTTTTGTGGATTCGTTCCAAGCCTGCAATTTTAGACTGTAAATCAGTTATGTGTGCCGCTCTTTTCTTCCGATCCCTAGCCGTCTGCTGAATAAGGAGACCCCTGGCAACCGCTTTATGGGCGCACCATACCACTTCAGGGGAGGTTGTACCATTAGCATTAATGCAAAAATATTCATCAACCTTAGCCTTGAGCTCCACACTGTATTCCGGATGGGCTAACACAAAAGTGTCATTCCGCCAGATAGGAGCGTGGTGTCTGCTAGAGCCATCCATTATATCTATAGTGATTGGAGCATGGTCCGACCATGTGATAGAATGGATGTCTGCCCGGACAACGCTTTGTAGGAGATACTTATCAGTCAAAAAAAAATCAATTCTAGAATAGCTGCTATGGACAGATGAAAAAAAAGAGTAATCTCTTTCAGTGGTTCGAAGACACCGCCACGGATCAAACATTGCTTCCTCTATACAAAGGGAGCCTAAACTTGGCCTGCGTCTCCGCCCCACTGATGAGCAATCCAAGTCCGCATTCATAACAACATTAAAATCACCGCCCAACAACAAGCGTCCCTTGGCCTGTTTTTTTACCCAAAGGAATGTTTTCCGCAGGAATCTCATAGGATGCCTGTTGGGGGCATATATGTTTACAATGGTATACACAACGTCATTAAGTTCCACTATTAGTAGGAGGGTCCTGCCATGGGAGTCTTCCGCTCTGTGCAGCAGTTTGAAGGTCAGAGAATCTCTGAAAGCTACCAGTACCCCGTTCTTCTTGGAAGAGTCATTGGCCGTGAAAACGTGCGGGAATCTAGGGTGTGAGCATTTAGGTGCTTTGTTACCTGCAAAATGAGTTTCCTGGATGCAGAGAATGTCACTTCGGTACTGCAACGCTGTTTTCCATAGGCTCCTCCGCTTGTAAGGACTGTTCAGACCCCTGGCATTAAGGGACATCACTCTAATGACCATCGCGGTGCGAGAAAGCGCAGGTGTAGCTCCTGGTGGCAGAGAAGGAAAAGAGGAAGGGGAAGAAAACCAAACAAAGAGGGACAGCACAAATCATCCAGAACCAGAAATCTCTGGTATGCTTGAAGAAGATCCGTATGATCCTGAGTACATGGTAAAATGCACAGAAAGTCAGAAAAAACAAGATAGGCGGGTAGGTAAAACAAAAATGAGCAAAAAGGGTGCAGGCAATCCCGCACAAAAACATCGGGGGAAACAAAGTCAGGTGAGCCGCACAACGGGTGGGCTGGGTTCCGATCGGGTCATATGGGTGACCTTATAAGCATTCCAGTAGTGCATACATATAACTCACGTGGCTGCATCATGGGGCTTGGTGGTACGCCGTGTTTGATCCTGATGTGAAGCAGTGCCTCTGACGTCATCATGCGGGAGATAACCCCATTGCCGTAGTAGTTCTAGTCCCTTGGCCAGTGAGGAGATGGTGTGGGACGAGTTATTTACTGTGACAGTAATTTTTGCAGGAAAACCCCATTTATACAGGATTTTGTGGTTCCTGAGGATTTTGGTAATTGGGACCAAGTTGTGTCTAGCTGAGAGAGTGGCTTGAGACAGATCCGTAAACAAGGAGATCCCAGCATATGGATCTGGGAGCGCAGGGTTTTGTCTTGAGAAGCGCATCAACTGATCCTTCACATGGAAGAAATGTATACGTGCTATAACGTCCCTGGGGACTGACTCAGGGATATGAGACGGCTTCGGCAGCCTGTGAGCCCTGTCGATAAGGAGATCTGCAGGGGTGAGCGTGGGCAGGGCAGCATGCATAAGCTGTTGAAGAAAAGAGGAGAGCTCCACTGGCTTCACAGATTCCGGAATCCCCCGGAACTTAATGTTATTCCTCCGCGCTCTATCCTCCAGATCTGCCACTTTTAGCTTAAGGTGCTTAAGCTCTTCCTCTAATTCAAAGTGAGCATCTACCAGCTCGTTATGCGCCCCTGTGAATTCACTCAGTTTGTTCTCAGTGTAGTCCACCCTGTCTCCCAGCGAGGCTAGTTCTTTCTTAGTGTTTCTCATGAAAGCAGCCGTATCCTGCTGTAAAGCCCCCCTCAGTGTCCTCATCATGTCCTTCATTGCAGTATCTGTAATAGCTTGACCAGTTGTGGGGTAATCATCTAGCTTCTGGCCGTATGAAACTGCCTGCTCCATGGAATCCCCCTCCTCCATGTCCTGGCCCCCCAGCTCCGTGTCCTCACATTCCCCTGTCAGCCTTCTCTTTTGTTTAATGGGGCTAGAGAATGGGGAGGTTCTCTGTGCGGTCTGATCTGTAGGAGACTCACCGGGGTCCAGGAGAGGAGTTCTGGCGTGGCTCGATCCTCCACAGCGCGAGGCAGGAGAGCGGGACCTCGCACGGGCGCCATCTTGGCTGACTCGGCTCGGCACAGGGCAGAAGAACTCTGATAGTTTTTTGGGCTTGTCCCGCTGTTTTCTTTTTCCCACCGCAGCCATTTCGTGTCCTGGCAGCTTCAGGAGTTGACCCGATCGGGTGGTATAGCTGGTTGATAGCTTGGGAAGGCTTACTGTGACCCGTTGTGGCAGAGCGGCGTGATCAGTCGTCCATCCGCTCCGGCTGCCGGCTCCGCCCCCGTATTTTTTTTTTTTGCCAACAATAGCATGGGGTCCCACTCATAATTAATACCAGACCCTTTTGCACTGGATGCCATACTGTGTTTTACAAAATTAAGCCAGGCGGGAAGTATTATTTAGCAGCAATCATTTTAGTTAACATAAGAGGTCCCCCAAATATCCATTCCTTCCCAGATTGGACACTACCACCTTGGTGACCCATGCAACCATCTTTAGTGATGGCAGTGCTTAAAAAAAGTTTTGTTATCCTACTGTTGGCACACACTCTGCATGTGCATAGGTTAGGAACAGGAATGCGCTTGAGAGGGACAGTATGCCTAACAGGTTCCAAAGGAGGAGGGACAGTATAGGAACTGTCATCAGTGCTTCTAAAGGGGAACCTTTCTGCTACTAGTTCTTTCTGCATCTGTCATCCACAGGGCTTTCTTTAACACAGAACAATAGGGGCAGCTGCCCAGTCATTGTTGTTGGGTCCAAGGCAGCTGCTCTTTGGAGCTCTTTGCTCCAAATTGGGGGCACCGTGATGGCACAGCGGAGCAACCGAGTACACAGGAGGCAGGCAGTGCTGTTCTGTTATATTCCCCAGCCTGCAGGGAGGGGCAGGGTCTGAGGCTCTCCACTAACACTCTGATCCCCCCCCCACCCCAATGCAGCCTGTATGCTCAGGATTTGGAAGACCGCAGGGTAGGACCTGAGATTGGAGTGGGGGCCTGTGCAAAGCAGCACTGACAGCATGCCCATGGCGAGCCCAGGACCAAGTTTATCCTTTTCTCCATATAGCCACAATATATCCAAGAAAATGTTGCCCCGGGTCCAATTAATATTAAAGACAGACTTTGAAAAATCTTTTTTTCTTCTTTTATTGATAGAAAACATAACAAACTACAATACAAAACAAAATTTCAACAAACAAACAAAAAGACATGGGCAATATGTCACAGTGCAGAAAAGCCAAAAAAAGGACCTACAGTTATATGATACTGTACATACATTACTCGGTCAAGTACAGACGAGCGAAAAAAATATAAAAGTGCTGAGGAATGACGTGAAAAAAAAGAAAAAAAAAAAAAAAAAAACACCATCCATGAGCTCAAGCATCCGAGGACATATAAGCTGTCGAAGGTTCCACTAGCCACTTATACCAAACTTTATCATATTTCTTCGGACATCCCCTGTGAGTGTAAGTGTCTTTATATAGGTGGTAGATTTTTATCTACAAGCTGTTTCCAGAGAGAAAGAGAGAGGGGGGGGGGGGGCGGAAAAGGTAATTTCCACTGCATCGTAACAGATTTTCTGGCATAGAAAAGAAGAAGGCCAATCAAAGTGCGCTCCATTCCAGTCGGTGACAAGGGTCCAACCATGCCCAATATACAGACCTCCATTGTAGGTCTAATGGAAAGAGACGTGACTAAATTAATTACATTTAAAACCTCACTCCAGAAATAGACTATTTTCGGACAAGACCAAAAAACATGGGAGAAATCTCCTGGGGTGACCCCACATCTCCAACAGTCAGAAGAATGGGAAGGATTTATTTTATGGAGTCTGTAAGGGGTGAAATAAGCCCTATGAACTATTTAAAATTGAACGATGCGGTCTCGCAAGGAGACCAATTAAAGACAGACTTTGCCATCCAGCTACCCCCTGCGTCAGGTGCTCCTGGTCTCAGTGCATTGCTCTCTGCAAGTTCTGCATAACATTCTGTGAGTGTTGCTACCAGTTATAAGCAGCTGTATAATGTGAATAAAATGTCTTTGATGACGCCCAGATAGGCGGGCGAAACGCATCGACGTAACTTCCTGGCAGACACTCGTCACACTACGTCACTTCCGCAAACCACCGTGGAACGCCGGCAGCGTACCCGGAAGTGAATCGGCACATTGTGACAATCGTTCTGTATACAACGCTGATATCTTTCCCTGTGTTTGTGAGTAGCTTTTTAATACCTTCTTAATAAAATCACCCTACGGGCTTCACTGTTGTCGGCTCCTTCCCTCTTTTGTTTGAGATTATAAGTAAGAGAAGAGACGCCTGAGGGGCGACATGATAGCAATTTATAAATATCTCAATGGGGATCTCGGCATAGAAAAACAGCTATTCAGTCGAAGGGATTGCATGAGGACTCGAGGGCATACAATGCGATTAGAGGAGAAGCGTTTTAACCTCAGGCTACGTGGGGGGTTCTTTACTGTTAGGGCTACAAGATTGTGGAATGGAAGTATGGTGGCTTTCAAAAGACTCTTAGACGTACATCTCAAGGATCAGAACATTCAGGGCTATGTGAGATGATTACAGCCAGGGCTGGCCCAATACATTGTGCTGCCTGGGTTCGAGAATGAAATGCTGCCCCCCCTCAAAAAAAAAAAAAAGAAATCACGCCCACCAAAAGGCCCCCACATCTATTATTTTATATAAATATTAAATTTAGAAAATGTGATATACAGTATACTGTTATCTTCTTCCATAATTCACCACCAAACACCCGTCTGCCGTGGCCACCGCCCTAGCAGACCCAGCCTGCCCCGCGTGAGATGGCGTGCGCTGATGTCTGACGTCATTGCACACACCACGATCACACGAGGGCCGTTCCCCAGAGGAGACACTCCGCCTCCTCATACTCATCAGTTTGCACTACAGGCGGCAGTATGAGATGGAGAAATACCGCCCGTAATGTAATGGCACACAAAACTGTTGGGAAAAAAAATCTTGGGTGTCATTTTGCTGCCCCTCTCAAAGTGCTGCCTGGGTCCAATGGACCCAGTGGGACCCATGGTAGGACCGGCCCTGATTACAGCCACACACACCTATACAGGTTGAACTGGATGGACTATTGTCTCTATTCAACCTCACCTACTATGTAACTATGTAAGTATGGAGGAGTTTCAGAGGTGATTGGAGGCTCATCCTATTGATATCCTGGGGGACACCAAGGCTGTTTTGCATCAGAGGCTGGAGGCTGAATTGGAGGTGTAGCTGGATATATTTATATATAAGGCTCTGAATTCTCCTAAGTCTGGTGAGTGGATCCCCAAAAGGGGTCTTTGGAAGCACTTGGCACTTTTGTGTGGAGCACGATATTCAGCACCTTATTTGATTCAAGTGGACTTTATATAATTGTTGGACTGCACTATATATATATATATATATATATTTTGCACTTTTTGCACATTTGGCACTTTACTTTTAATATTTCTCTGCACTTTAAATTAATTATATGATTATATGTGATTATACACTGTTGCACTTTACGAATATTTTTTTGCACCTATTATCTAATTTACATTTTAAGTGCACTTTATATTTAATATATACGCCTGATAGCACTCTGGTTATATTATCCTATCCATAAGCAGCTGTATGTTTGTTGAAACATTTTGACAATACAAGTTCTGCAATTTTAACCGCTGCGTGTGCCGTGCTTTCCCTCAGGAGTGCCTACCATCGGGGCCTCTACAGCCTACGCTCTAGCACATAGAGGAACATCTGGCATGCATGACTGCTGTGAAACCTATACAGGCATACCCCGTTTTAAGTACACTCACTTTACATACACTCGCGAGTACGGACACAGCCTGGTCAGCTTGGCATGGCACTACTCCCAGTTTTTAACATTGGCGTCTATGGGAAATCTTGGTCAGCTTGACATTGCACTCCTCCCAAACCATAAGTGACAGGGATACCAAACTTAGGGAGCACCAAGAGGGTACCCAGGACTACACCATATCCATTTTGTGGAAAGCCAGCTTGCCTAGGTAATCTACCATGTCATAGTCCTGGATCCCTTTAACATGCTCCCCAAGCTTGATGTCCTTGTCACTTATGGTTTGGGAGCAAGGCCATGTCAAGCTGACCAAGATTTCCTATGGAGCTAGTGTATTTACATGCATTGAGAAATGAAAAAAGGTATTGCTTCACTTTAAGTACATTTTCGTTTTACATACATGCTCTGGTCCCATTGTGTACTTAAAAGTGGGGTTTGCCTGTACTATAAGTTGCCAATATCAGGTTTACTGCTGTAATACAAACCCCATACTAATAGGAAATGTTGTTATGGCTGGTAACATGAAAAATAATGTTCGTGATTAGCAGTTCCACTTTGAATCAACCTTCACACATTCTTCTCTTCAGCAAGAAGGTAATAAAACAGGGAGGGTCATGTGAAATCAGTTATCTTTATGAAGTTCTGTAATCTTTGGGTCTTTTACATGAACTCATAAGGAACTGAATAGAAAAATACTGATTGACTGATCACTGTCACCAGGAAGGAAATTCTAGTACTGATAGTAATTCTCTATCCACTTTTTTTTTTACTATTCTATAAAAGAAGAACTTTACTCTCATTACTTGCATTGCCTGTTCAGAAATGTAAATATGGATATGGAAGAGCTGAGGTAAAAGATCCTTAACCACTACCTACCGCCCACCGCAGATTTACTGCGGCAGGCAGCCGCTCCTGGGCAAATCGATGTAGTACTACGTCGCTCACTCAGGAGACTCTAGGGAGTGAGCGCACGCCGCTGCGGCGCGCTGCCGCCCCCGCTCATCAGCCGGGGAGCCAATGCGTGTGACAGGCGCCTCCGATGTCCTGTGGCCACTCGCGATCTCCCACAGCGGAGAGAGAAGGACAGACGGCTGATGTAAACACAGCCGTCTGTCATTCTCCCTGAAGTAATCACAGAGGCTATGTGATTCTGCTATATAGGATTGCATGTCTCTGTGATGACTTCACAAGCCACACCCCCTGACAGTTAGAATCACGCCCCTAGGGACACATTTAACTCCTTGATCACCTATACTGTTAGCCCCTTCCCTGCCAGTGTCATTATTACAGTGAGAGTGCATGTTTTTAGCACTGATTACTGTAGTAATGTCACTGGTACCCCCAAAAGTGTCAAAAATGTCAGTCAAGGGTCCGATCTGTCCACCACAATGTCGCAGTCCCGCAAAAAAATTGCAGATCGTTGCCATTACTAGTAAAAAAAAAAAAAATAAAAAAATAAAAATGACATAAATCTTTGCCGTAGTAGTTAGTAAACACAATAACTTTTGCACAAACCAATCAAAATACGCTTATTGCGATTTTTTTTTACCAAAAATATGTAGCAGAATACAAATTGGCCGAAAATGTTAAAGAATTTTGATTTTTACTTTTTTTTTTGAGAATTTTATATAAAAGAATGTGAAAAATATTATTTTTTCAAAATTGTCGCTCTTTTTTTGTTTATAGCACAAAAAATAAAAATCGCAGAGCTGATCAAATACCACCAAAAGAAAGCTCTGTTTGTGAGAAAAAAAGGATGTTAATTTAGTTTGGCTACAACGTCGCACGACCGCGCAATTGTCCGTGAAAGTCACGCAGTGCCGAATCGCAAAATAGGGCCTGGTCGTTGAGCAGGGTCGTCTGGGGCTAAAGTGGTTAAGTTTAACTTTGATAACTTGAAGCCAGGGATTTTCCCAAATCTGTATCCAGCTCTTCAGCCTTCTGGTTAACTGTAAATCCTATTTCACCAACATCTGGATGTATGTCTGTGAAGATGGAGCATATAAGAACTGGGCCAAGGTGACCAACGCTGACCATGTGTGTATGACCAATCCCCTTACCAAAAACATCACAATGATAAATAAGTCATGTGGCCATGAATAGCTGAGACTGGGGAAATATTTGTCCAGCTTGGTAAATCTAGAGAACATTTGGAGAGTAGATGAGATGTCTTAAATTTAGGGATCAATATTTAACATGTTATATTGAGGCCTGGCCATTAAACATTTCTTTGTTAATAATATAGCAGCTGTCATTTGTTGCTGCAACGAATGCTGGATATGATTGGGTCCCTAAATCTTCTAATTAGACACCATTGTATGTGAATGTTCATGCTAATTGTTGGGGATATAATCAGTGCTTTAAGTGGGCCGGTATGCACTGGTACTCAGTACCGCCACTTCCAAATATGGCTCTTGAGTAGGGTTGAGCGGACACCTAGATGTCCGTGTTCGACGGGTTCGGCCGAACTTTAAAAAAAAGTCCGGGTCCGTGTCCCGGACTTTTACCGAACTTTTCCCGGACACCGAACCCCATTGAAGTCAATGGGGACCCGAACTTTAAGGCACTAAAATGGCTCTAAAACACCAAAGGAAAGAGCTAGAGTGCTGCAAATGGCAGCAAAACGTAATTAAGAGCATGGCAAGTGCTCTGCAAACAAATGTGGATAGGGAAATAACTTAAAACAACAAAAAAAAACAGAAAAATAAAACAATGTTCTTCTTCATCTCTGAAGGACGAGGCCCATATGGAGTAGGAGGGAGGTTGAGGTGGTGGTGGATGTGGCGGTGACATAGGCGTGCGCACAGGGTGTGCTGGGTGTGCCTGGGCACACCCTAATCACCTAGGGCACATAGCATTGCCAGTGAGGAGATGGGAAAGATCTCCCTGGGACCTGCTCTGCTCTATTTCTCCTTGCCTACAGGTACATGGCCCCGATACATTACTCTCCCTGCTGGCAAACACATGCATGTGTATTTCAACTTTGGGGTGCACACCTTAATGCAATAGGCTGCGCACACCTATGGGCGGTGTAGGTGGAAGCGGCGGTGGAGGAGGACCAGGGCCGGATTAACAGCATCATGGGCTTGGTGCTGAGGATTTTGAAGGGCCTTAAGGGCCGTGCCTTGCCATGCACCCAGAGGAGGAAGGGTGCAGCCATGCATGCCTAATTCAACATGGGATGCTGTCTCTGAAGCCCATAAACACATCCATGCATCGCCAACTGTCCCTCCTTGTCCGGCCTTCACGCTGTGTGGGGAGGTTCTGAGGGTGCTGCCTGGGGAAGCGAGCATAGAAGCCAGACTTCTGTGTTTACAAGTGACAGAAGAGCGGTAACAGTGAATATGGCCAACCCGGGGCCTATATAAAAGGTAGGGGCCTGGAGCTGCAGCTCCAATAGCCCCTACATTAATCTGGCCCTGAGGAGGAGGACGAGGTAGCCAACACTGCTTCTTTTCAAAAATTTTAAATGAGGGTACACCCCAAAAGAGTGAGAAAGAGCAAAAATGGAACAATGGGTGGGTAAGGTCGGTATCCATTGCTATTCTGCATAAGGTACGGAAAAGTCCCGTGGGATCCATGCCTGGTTCATTTTAATGAACGTGAGCTTGTCCACATTGTCTCTGGACAGGCGGCTGCGCTTGTCTGTTATAACGCCCCCAGCCGTGCTAAATACCCGTTCAGATAATACACTGGCTGCAGGGCACGCCAGCACCTCCAAGGCGTAAAGGGCAAGCTCAGGCCATGTGCCCAATTTGGAGACCCAGAAGTTGAAGGGGGCAGACCCGTCATTCACTACATGTAGGCGTGTGCACACATACTGCTCCACCATGTTGGTAAAATGCTGCCTCCTGCTAAGACGTTCCATCTGAGCTGCTGGTGCTGCTGTTTGTTGTGGCGTGCTGACAAAGCTTTTCCACATTTCGGCCATGCTAACCCTGCCTTCTGAGGTGCTGGCGGTGCCCTGGTTGCGTTGGCGACCTCCTCCTCCTCCTCCTCTGCCTTGTGCTTCCACTGTGGCCCCGCTGTCAGATGGGAATGCCAGCAGCATGGCGTCTACCAGCGTGCGCTTGTACTCGCGCATCTTGCGATCGCGCTCCAGTGAGTGAATTAAGGACGGTACGTTGTCCTTGTAACGGGGATCCAGCAGCGTGACCACCCAGTAATCAGCACAAGTTAGAATGTGGGCAACTCGGCGGTCATTGTGGAGACACTGCAGCATGTAATCGCTCATGTGTGCCAGGCTGCCCAGAGGCAACGAAAGGCTGTCCTCTGTGGGAGGTGTATCGTCCGTGTCCTCTGTATCCCCCCAGCCACGCACCAGTGATGGCCATGAGCTGGCCTGGGTGCCACCCTGCTGTGAACATGGTTCCATCTCCTCCTCCAGCTCCTCCTCCTCCTCATCCTCCTCATCCTCCAGAACTGTGCCCCTGCTGGACAATTGCGTCCCTGGCGTTTGCGTGTGCAGGAACCCACCCTTGGAGCCCCTTGCGAATGACTGCCCTGAAAGCCTTGGAAATGTTACCTCTTCATCCTCCTCCTCCTCCTCATCCTGTGCCACATCCTCTTCCATCATCGCCCGAATTGTTTTTTCAAGGAGGCATAGAAGTGGGATAGTTAAGCTGAGAACGGCGTCATTGCCACTGGCCATGTTGGTGGAGTACTCAAAACAGCGCAACAAGGCACACAGGTCTCGCATGGAGGCCCAGTTAAATTAAATAGCGGAATAGAAAATATGATCCAAAAAAAGTGTATGTATATCACACGTACACAACCACACTGGGCCCCAATTACTATTGTTTGTACCCCTAAAAGGCTAGATGAGGAGTAGGGGGAGTATGGAACAGGCAGCACCCTCAAACCTTCAGAAGTATGAGATGAACCCCAACAACTTGGAAAGGTGGATCTCTCTCACACGTACCAACACAGACTATCCCCCAATTTAACTGATCCCCAAAGGTTTTTGATTAAATAGCGGAATAGAAAATATGATCCAAAAAAAGTGTATGTATATCACATGTACACAACCACACTAGGCCCCAATTACTATTGTTTGTACCCCTAAAAGGCTAGATGAGGAGTAGGGGGAGTATGGAACAGGCAGCACCCTCAAATCTTCAGAAGTATGAGATTGTGTTCACTGTACCCCACAAAGATTGAGTTCACTGCACCCCACAATGATTGTGTTCACTGCACCCCACAAAGATTGTGTTCACTGCACCTCACAAAGATTGTGTTCACTGTACCCCCCAAAGATTGTGTTCACTGCACCCCACAAAGATTCTGTTCACTGTACCCCACAAAGATTGTGTTCACTGCACCCTAAAAGGATGTTGTTCACTGCACCCCACAAAGATTGTGTTCACTGCACCCTAAAAGGATGTTGTTCACTGCACCCCAAAAAGATTGTGTTCACTGTACCCCCCCAAAGATTGTGTTCACTGCACCCCACAAAGATTGTGTTCACTGCACCCCAAAAAGATTGTGTTCACTGTACCCCCCAAAGATTGTGTTCACTGCACCCCAAAAAGATTGTGTTCACTGTACCCCCCAAAGATTGTGTTCACTGCACCCCACAAAGATTCTGTTCACTGTACCCCACAAAGATTGTGTTCACTGCACCCCAAAAAGATTGTGTTCACTGTACCCCCCCAAAGATTGTGTTCACTGCACCCCACAAAGATTCTGTTCACTGCACCCCACAAAGGATTTTGTTCACTGCACCCCAAAAAGATTGTGTTCACTGCACCCCAAAAAGGATTTTGATCACTGCACCCCAAAAAGGATGTTGTTCACTGCACCCCAAAAATGATTTTGTTCACTCCACCCCAAAAAGATTGTGTTCACTGCACCCCACAAAGATTGTGTTCACTGCACCCCAAAAAGATTGTGTTCACTGTACCCCCCAAAGATTGTGTTCACTGCACCCCACAAAGATTCTGTTCACTGTACCCCACAAAGATTGTGTTCACTGCACCCCAAAAAGATTGTGTTCACTGCACCCCAAAAAGGATGTTGTTCACTGCACCCCAAAAAGGATGTTGTTCACTCCACCCCAAAAAGATTGTGTTCACTGCACCCCACAAAGATTGTGTTCACTCCACCCCAAAAAGATTGTGTTCACTGCACCCCAAAAATGATTTTGTTCACTGCACCCCAAAAAGGATTTTGTTCACTGCACCCCAAAAAGGATGTTGTTCACTCCACCCCAAAAAGATTGTGTTCACTGCACCCCAAAAAGATTGTGTTCACTGCACCCCACAAAGGATTTTGTTCACTGCACCCCAAAAAGATTGTGTTCACTGCACCCCAAAAAGGATGTTGTTCACTGCACCCCAAAAAGGATTTTGTTCACTGCACCCCAAAAAGATTGTGTTCACTGCACCCCACAAAGGATTTTGTTCACTGCACCCCACAAAGATTGTGTTCACTGCACACCAAAAAGGATTGTGTTCACTGCACCCCAAAAAGATTTTGTTCACTGCACCCCAAAAAGATTGTGTTCACTGCAGCCCAAAAAGATTGTGTTCACTGCAGCTCACACACAGAAAAATGGATGTGGATCACTGACACCTGCCTATCTCCAATCCCACACCACACAGCAATATCGATTGTAGTTTGTAGAACACAGTTTCCCTAAAATTCAGCAGACTCTGTCCCTAACAGGATTGAGAAGAGATCGTAGATCAGGATTGAGTGCAGATTCACCCCACCCCCCACACAGCAATATCGATTGTAGTTTGTAGAAGACACTGACCCTATAATTCAGCAGACTCTATCCCTAAAATGCCTACAACTCGCCCTGCCTAAACACTCCGACCTGTCCCTCAATTCTATCCGGACACAAATGGTTTTTTCCTGCCTATCTTTCCCTAATCAGCAGCCAGCACATTGATGTGTGCTCTGTCCCTTAGCTAAGCAGCAGAATGACGCTGCTGCGGCGGCTGCCTCGAACTTATAAAGACTTGGTCACATGCTTCAGACGGCCAATCACAGCTACTAAGACATTTGCAGGCATGGCTGGGATGGCTTAAGGCACACCAGTTAAACGATTGTTGATTGGCTGTTGAAAGCCCGCCATGAAAAGAGCGCCAAAGCATGCAAAACCCGGAAATAAAACGACCGAACACGGATTTTTACCCGAACATACAGTAAAGTGTCCGTGTCCGTGTTCGGGTAAAAAAAATCCAATTATTCGGTACGAACACGAATAATACAGTCCGTGTTCGCTCAACACTACTCTTGAGCATACTGCCACCAATCCGTGTGCCTTAGCGTACCAGTACACTCATTTTGGACATCTGCGCCCTCAATTGCCCCCCCCCCCAAGAATATTTCCCACTCCAGAGCCAGACCAGTCACCACCAGTGAGTCCCCCTGCTCCGGAGTCCCAGCCCAGGCCAGGGGGGGGGGGGGCTCTGTAGGAACCCTGATGTGGGGTGGGGGGGGGGGGGCGACAAAATTTATAGGCTATAATACAGTACCGGCACCTCTTCTTTTGAGCCACTTAAAGCACTGGATATAATATTGAGAGTACTGATAAGCATGAATTTATAACTTGTACTCTTAGTTCATTAATGGTCTACCAGAAATGCAGGCTGCCTTTATGAAATAAAATGTTCTTCATTTAAAGTATAAATAAAGGCAAGTTTTGTTTTTTTTTTAAATTGTGGGTAGAGTGGAGCTCTAGGTTTTTATTGCTGTTTGAGGCCCCATTAAGAAGATTTGGCCACTCTATTTTTTCCTGTTTACCATTATCATTGAAATTGAATCCCAAATTTTGGGCTGCCTCCAAAAAAGTAATGGAGGGGAAATCTTCCAATGGGGACGCTATTTCTGGTGACCTGGGGGTCCCCAAGGAATTCCCCAAATTTGCAGGGATTTCCCCTCCATTTCTGTTTGCTTATGGGACAGGAAGTAAAGGGAAATTCCCACAATGGGGCACAGATGGTGAATATAAATCTGATAGGGGTTATAATCCTTCCTTGTTCTATCGAAAATGAAAAAAAAAAAAAAAAAAGGTTTGCCTATAGTTTTACTTTAATTTTCTCAGCTCCTCCCTCCCTTTCCTCTTCCTCCTCCCTCCCTCGCCTCTCCCCCTTCTCCCTCCCTCCCTTCCTCTCCTCTCCCCGTCCTCCCTCCATCTCCACTCCCCCTCCTCCCTCCCCCTGTTCCCTCCCTCTCCCCCTCCTCCCTCCCCCTCTTCCCTCCCTCTCCTCTCCTCTACCCTCCCTCTCCTCTCCCCCCTCCCTCCCTCTCCAATCCCCCTCCTCCCTCCCTCCCTCCCTCTCCTCTCCCCCCTCATCCCTCCCCCTCTTCCCTCCCTCTCCTCTCCCCTACCCTCCCTCTCCTCCCCCCTCCCTCCCTCTCCACTCTCCCTCCTCCCTCCCTCCCTCTCCTCTCCCCCTCCTCCCTCCCTCTCCTCTCCCCCTCCTCCACCTCTCCCCCTTCTCCCTCCCTCTCCTCTCCCCCCTCATCCCTCCCCCTCTTCCTTCCCTCTCCTCTCCCCCTCCTCCCTCCCTCTCCTCTCCCCTACCCTCCCTCTCCTCTCCCCCATCCCTCCCTCTCCACTCCCCCTCCTCCCTCCTTCCCTCTCCTCTCCCCCCTCCTCCTTCCCTCCCTCCCTCTCCCCTCCCCCTCCTCCTTCCCTCTCCACTCCCCCTCCTCCCTCCCTCTCCTCTCCCCCTTCATCCCTCCTCCTCTCCCCCTCCTCCACCTCTCCCCTTTCTCCCTCCTTCCCTCTCCTCTCCCCCCTCCTCCTTCCCTCTCCACTCCCCCTCCTCTTCCTCTCCTCCCTCCCTTCCTCTCCTCTTCACCTCTCCCCCCTCATCCCTCATTCTCTACTTCCCCTCCTCCCTCCCTCTCCTCTTCACCCTCTCCCCCCTCATCCCTCATTCTCTACTTCCCCTCCTCCCTCCCTCTCCTCTTCCTCCCCCCTCTCCCCTTTCTCCCTTTTTAGGAGGCGTCATTTCATTCTTCTATTCAGAACTTTTTTTGTAACTCCAGGATATTATGAAGAATATGTGACCAGTATACCCAGGCCATGTCATTGATGAAGCCTCTGGAAAAAGCTAAAAGGGTAAAAATCGCATTCCGAATTGTGTCCTTCCGAGTTACTTTATTGTATCAGTGAAACAAATTCCTCCTTTTACTTTCATCTGATGATAAGTGAGGATGGGCTTCCTGAACCTGCACCCACAGTCCTGAGATTAGATTAATGTACAGTGCTCTTGATGCCACTGCCTGTGGTCAGAGGAGGCCCTTTGTGCACACACAGTGCTCTGGATGGATGGTGGACGGTGATCTGAGGGGAGGCCTCACCTCATAAATGGATTCCATTTATGACTGTTATTTATTAGGTGTCATGTGATTGCACAGCAATCACGTGGTATCTGGACCACTTACAGCGGGCCAATACATAGCATGGCGCGCAGTGCGCATGAGTGGGGCTATGTAAGGGTATGTCATGGTGCCTGCTCAAGCCACCAGTCAGCAGTAACATTACTGTTGGCCAATCGGCAAGCGACTAACATTAAATAATTTTTTTGCTAAAGGTAAAACAAAATCTCAAGGTTCCTTCAGAGCATTCTAATGAGCCTATTCAATAATCACAATGAATATTGTTCCATATCACCAATTGATGTAAGAAGAAATATTGGGGTGAAAGTGATGGTAAATCTTACCTACTGAAACTGTTGAAGATCGTTGGTATCGTCATGGTTTTTATTGTTTGGGCTTGATTGACCTGCATTTGGAATTAGGTTGGCATCCGGTTCCGGGTGCTGACACGCAAGTGGAGGGCATCCTGTTCCGGAATGTTATTATCGTGACCCGTCTGTTCCGGTGGTTTACACGCATGTGTCTTACTTCCTGGTTCCGGGCCATGATTATTGTGCCCCGCCCGTCCGCTCAGCCAGCGTATATAATGAGAATGATTGCCACAGGCCACACCCCCTGATGACGTCACTCTTTGACGAAACGCGTAGGAGGAGCCTGCGGCACGTCACGCTGTGACCAACGAGGGGACGCGGCGGCCATTTTCTCGGCAGGATACCGAGTTCTAGGACACTCCGTGATACACGCTGAATACTTCAACTTACATGTGAGTTGCCACTCTGTTGCTTTACATTATTAAAGTCTCTTGACAATACTACACTATGGGAGGTGTTCCCTTTCTTTTACATACCCATTTGTCTTGAGTGGAGTGGGCTCGAGTGGTACGGAAGCCGATGCAGGACCTGGTTGCGGTTTTGGATCTGACACATGCTGATTACGATCCCTGTAATGGGGATCACTGTGTTGTTGTAAGAGGCCAATCCTATTCCTTGGTGGTGGAATCTCTGCACTGGGCTATTGGAGTTTGGAGTGTCTTTACTTCTTTTGGGAACACACATTTTATCTTTGAAGGACTATCAAGATCCAAGTTTTGATATGTGTGAACTTTATTAGCTTTAATGGACTGTGCGGTTCATCCTACTATCACGGTTTTAGCGCTACACCATTTAAACATTATATAACTGTTGAAGAAACCTGCATGTCATACATGTAGAGAGAAGACCACACGACATGGCACAACCAAGAAAAACCTCTGGCCAGCTCCTAATTTCCTGGTCTGTCACTTTCTCTTGTATGTCCTCCCTACAGGCCCACCACTTTTTTTTTTTGGAGAAACCTGTGTCACCAGAAAACAGGGTGTTGTACTGGTATCCTTTATGCACCCTATACCTTTGCATCCATTGGTGGGATCAGGTTTCTGAATTTTGAGCTATATCTCAATGGAATTATAACATGTGAGTTATTTTGGCGTAAGGGTTAGCTTTTCGGCCTGTTAGCACCAGGATCATTGGTCTGAATCGCGATCATCACCATAAAGGGAAGTCAGAAGCGCTTACCAGAAATCATGGACTCTACTGCGGGTAGCAAAGAGTCAAACATGCAGGAGGTTAGTAGCCTTAATGGTACAAAATCATTGAAAGGTTGGCAGCTTCTCTTCAAATCTCTCGAATACCCAGAAAAACGAAAGGTCTCCTCATAGTGTAATATCATCAAACTCTAGCTTTGTTAAAAAGTAGAAAACTTTCTATACAAATAGCAGGCTAATCAATTGTGATCACAAATGGTCTCCAAAGGGCGCAATGTCATGGAATAAACTCACTCCAACCCGACGTACGTTTCGTCCACATGGACTTCATCTGGGGTAATGATTTCATGGGCTGATATTTTTACACAATGTAAGTACTTTTAAAGGATATTGTAAAGTCTAAAGGCTGTTCATCTTAATGCATTCTATGCATTAGGTGAAAAACCTTCTTGGTTGCAGCTGTCCCCCAGACACCTGTTATTCTTACCTGAACCCTATTGTTTCAGCCACTAGCATGAGCCCAGCGGCTCCAGTCGTTGACTCGGGTCCTCATTGGAAAAATTTATAGCAGCAGGAGGCATTGGCTCCCGCTGCTGTCAATCAATTCCAGTGACATAGGAGCCAGGGGCAGGGCCGAGTCCCACTGTCTGTGGCAATGGACGCAGCAGCGGGACTCGTGAGCACACCCACATGGGTGCCCCCATGGAAGGCGGCTCTCCGTGGGGGCACTCGATGAAGAGAAGTAGCATTGCCGGGGCACCCCAAAAAAGGAGGATCGGGGCTGCTCTGTGCAAAAGCCTTCCACAGAGCAGGTAAGTATAACATGGTTGTTATTTAAAAAAAAAAAATAACTAACCTTTACAATCACTTGAACCTCTTTTTATAGGGAAAATCAAAAGCCCCCTTACAAGATCCCGAAATAAAAAAATGATATCATTTTATATCATTTTGAATTGACCATGACAGTGCATCCTGAACATCACCTGATGAAAAAAAAAATAAAAAATGGCGTGGGGTTTCCCCCTAAAGTGGGGTTTCCCCCTAAAATCCATACCAGACCTAAAGTGACTGGTATGGACTGGGGGGACCCCACGCCGTTTTTTTTTTCTCATCAGGTGATGTTCAGGTCCCCCCCCAGTCACTTTGGGTCTGGTATGGATTTTAGGGGGAAACCCACACCAAAATGTAAAAGAAAATAGCGTGGGCCCCCTCCCCCCCAATATTCATACCAGGCCCTTATCCAAGCATGCAGCCTGGCAGGCCAGTAAAGGGAGGGGTACGAGCGAGTGCCCCCCCACCAAACCCAAAGTACCTTGTCCCCGTGTTGATGGGGACAAGGGTCTCTTCCCCACAACCCTGGACTGTGGCTGTGGGGGTCAATGGAAAGGGGGCTTATTGTGATCTGGATGCCTCCTTTAACAAGGGGGCCCCCAGATAATGCCCCTCCCCCCCCATGATAATGAGTATAGGGTATAATCTACCCCTACCCATTCACCAAAAAAAAGTTAAAAAAATAAATAAAACCAGAAGAGAGGTTTTTGACAATTCCTTTATTAAAAAAAATAAAAAAAACAATGTCCCCCTATGTAGATCCGATGCCCGCCACCACTGACGGTCGCAAAAAAGAGGGGAAAAAAAAAACTATGCCATCAATAAAGGCTGACCGCCTACTGCAGGCTCTGCTGTTTTACAGTTATTATATAGGTAAGGGGCGGAGCCACTTGATGATGTAACCCGGTGGTCCCATCCTCTTGTGACATCACCGACCCAGCATGCACCTTACTGTTGACAGATTGTGCCCACAGCACACTGCACTAGAAGTCCTGAAAGACCCACCCGACCGTCATTTTTCTATAGGCCGGGTGGGAAGTGATTATCAGTGTGGGGAGGTGCAGTGTGGTGTGGTGGCAGTAATCAGGTCTTCAGGAAGAATGGCATGTCCCTATTCTTTCTCTACTCATCAGAAACCTCTCCCTACCGTTAATCACTGTCCCTACCAGATGGGTAAAGAGTGTGTAATGATCAGCAATCCAGTGTGGGTGCCGGTCCTGGCTAGCCACTGTAGGGTCACAGATATATGCATCAAGCATCAAACAGGATACAATTGATAGACACGTTTCACATGAACACAACTGCTTATTCTCTACCAGTAGTAATGAACAAGCACATTGTGTTTGTGTGAAAAGTGTCTATCAATTGTATCCTGTTTGATGCTTGACATGCGCAATCAAAGGATCTTCATTCGTCCAAGCCCCGTGGTGGTGCGCGGCCGATTCTTCTCCTATATCCTACCAGAGGGGTGACTTGTCCCTACACTACCCACACAAGAAATGTGCACCAAGCCTGGAAACCAGGGTCTTTAACTACTTGCCGACCGTACACTGTATATGTACGTCGGCAGAGTGGCTCCTACAGGCAAAACAACGTACTGGTATGTTGTTTGCCTGGGGACAGTTGGGGGCGTGAGCGCACGCGGCCGACGGCACGCTCCCCCCCCCCCCCCCCCGATCGTCAGTGGGGAAGCCGATGCATGTGTCAGGTGGCTCCGATTGCCGCCTGACACCCGCGATCATTCCCCACTGAGAGAGAAGAACGGTCAGCTGTTGTAAACACATCTGACCGTTCTTCTCCCTGGAATGATCACAGAGCTCATTTTATCCTACTTGAAATAGTTTTTATTAGAATTTTCACAAAAAGCAAAAATACAAAACAAGAAATATTGCATTGCAATGCAGTGAGACATTATACATAGCAAGAACAGGGAATGTAATTCTCGTAGTAAAAAGATGAACATTTGTAACATGAGTACATAACACAGAAACTTTACTTCCAGTAGGACTTACTCTAAATCACTAACAATACTCATGGTGAACGCTGCCAGGCAATGCATCCCTGCGCTTTGGAAGACAACGCACACGCCTACCGTCAAGCAGTGGTTCCAACGCCTCTAAAAGGTTGCGGAGATGGAGGAGCTCATATACATTGCGAGAGATGCTCCCTCCAAGCACCACAAAAAATGGGCGTGTTGGACCCATTACACCTCCACATCTGAATACTCCCAACTTTGTCAGTAAGGGCCCCATGTCACTACACCCGCCGCCCCCTCGGATACGCCGTTCCTTATGCTTCTCGCTCTCTCCACCCCCCCTTCCCTTTTTTTTTTTTTCTCTTTTCTCTCTCCCTTCACTTCTCTCTTTATCCCCCTCTCCCAACCCATCCCTCACCATCCCACCCTTTCCTCCCCTCCCCCGCCATTCCCTTCTCCATTCCTCCCCTCCCCTTCCTTCCTTATCTCCCTACTCCTCCTAGTCTCGTGCTGGGAGCTTAGTTGTTACTGGGCGGGCCCGGTCAACTGGCTCCCCCCCCTTCTCTGAATGATTTAGTGGCTCATTTGTCATTCCCCCTCCCGGACGACTCCCCTGTTTCCCGTCCCTGGGTATCGTTCACCCAGGGTATGGGCCTCACTACGGACCTGTCCGACTCGACTGGTCTGATCCCCTGGTGGTTCGCTCCCTCCTTTATGCCTCTTCCTCTTACCTCTGATTCTTACCACCTATTTCTCTACACTTCAGGTCTCTATCTGACTCCATATGCTTCGCATAGGGAAGTTGTCCTATACTCTCTTGGTTATCAATACTATTTTTGTATGCAATTCTGTAATGTTATACATACCAACTTTTGCTGATTGTATGTTTGTAACTTTGCACTTTTATAACTCAATAAAATGTTTTGAAAAAAAAAAACACAGAAACTTGTAATAAACCAGAAATTGGTGGTAAAATCTCATTAAACAGGTTGGAAATAAGAGCTCTGTCGCCAGAGAAGCCAAGCTTTGTGAAAGTTATTACCTCGGAAAATAGAGTATGCATATGCCTTTTCTAAGGAAAAGTTTTTATTTACTAGACGTATCACCTCCATGTGGGATGGGGCTACTGGTTGTTTCCAATATCTAGCGATGATCGTTTTGGCCGCTATCAGTATATGTGTGTACACCGTTCTCATGTCGGGAGGTATATTTTCAATACCCAGTAAAAGAAGAGCTAAGGCGGGCTCAGGTTAGGTCAGAAGACCTTTAACATCTGAAAGTATCTCAAAGACCCTCCTCCAGAAGCTAGTGAGTCCTTTACAGGACCAAAAGATGTGTAAGAGTGTACCTGTTTGATCACAGTTACGCCAGCAGAGCAGATCATGTTCAGGATAAATAATTGACAAGCGATAAGGGGTCAGGTACCATCTGGTGACTATTTTCTGAAATTGTTCCCAATGTGTGACACACTGTGTCGACTTGTATGATGTGCGTATCGCCAATTTCCATTGCGCATCGGAAAAAGTCAAACGTAGGTCTTTTCCCCATTTGTCATGTGGGACGTTTTGTAAAATGTGAACTTCTGCTGCAGTAGGTTGTAAAACACAGATATCCCTTTTAGCTTGGAGGCTGGGTCCGTGGGATACCTCCACAACGATGCAGGGAGGTCAAATCTAGGTGGAGGGTATTTGGATAGAAAGCTCACAATGCTGTTATAAGCAAAGACAGCTTGAGGGGGGAGTGAGAATTCTCGTTGCAGGATCGCAAAGGGTTTGATAGATTTAACTTGATAGAGTTGTGAAACTGTGTCAATGCCTGCCGATAACAGTTTGTTGATGTGAACATAAGGAAGTCAAATACTCAGGGTGGATAAAGGTATGGGAATGTGTATGTTATGCTGTGATTTCGGAGGTTGAGCAATGAGAAATCGCCAGGATTGTAGTGAAGCTTGCGTTGGTATTGGGAGAGTATGTAGAGTCAAGGGTTTCCACATGTCTGCCAAAAGTAGGGTATATAGGTCCTGTGAGTTGGATAACGGATTCTATCGGGAGCCAAGGGAGAGAGATGCTATGAGTTCTATGGGTGAACCAATATTGTATAGGAGCCAGGCGGGATGCGTGGTAATAGTCTCCAATATCTGGTAGTCCCAGACCACCCACAGATTTATGTCGTATCATGTGTGTGTACGCACATCATGCCCTTTTCCGTTGCCATATAAAGGTTTGTAGTATTTTGTGGAGCGAGTTGATATAATGTTTGGGAATATGGATCGGAAGAGTGCGAAATTTATATAATATTTTAGGGAGGCATGTCATTTTAAAGGCAGCTATTCTGCCAGTCCAGAATAATTCTGTCTTTTTTAGTTTGGTGATTTCTTCCGAAATGGAGGCTATTAATGGACGCCATTTTGTCGGAGACTCGTGGATGCCAGCGGAAAGAATTCCGAGACTTTGCGGAGTTGCGGGGCCGCGGATCTCTTTTTGGTCATCGTGGCGGGATACAGGTACCGTTCCCCCAAGGCAATCTGGCAATTTTGGGCGTTGATTACCGTTATGTCGGGCCGTAGATGTGAAATAAAGCGGACGGAGCTAGGAGCACCCTGATCACGCGGCCATCTTGGTCGGCGGTCGCCACGCCCACCCCCCACCCCCCTCATTTGATCCTTTTATATAGGAACACATGTCTCTATGGTCATCTCAGAAGCCACGCCCCCCCCCCACAGTTAGAATCACTCCCCTAGGGTCACATTTAACCCCTTGATCACCCACACTGTTAACCCCTTCCCTGCCAGTGTCATTATTACAGTAACAGTGCATATTTTTAGCACTGATTGCTGTAGTAATGTCACTGGTCCCCCCCCCCCCCCAAAAGTGTCAAAAATGTCAGTTAGGGGTCCAATCTGTCCACCGTAATGTCGCAGTTCTGCAAAAAAATTGCAGATCGCCGCCATTACTAGTAAAAAAAACAATAAAAATGATATAAACCTTTCCTGTAGTTAGTAGATGCGATAACTTTTGTGCAAACCAATCAAAATACGCTTATTGCGATTTTTTTTACCAAAAAACAGAAAACAAATTGGCCTAAACTGTTAAAAAATTTTGATTTTTAAATTTTTTTTGAGAATGTCATATAGCAGAATGTTAAAAATATTGTTTTTTTTTCAAAACTTTTGTTTGTTTATAGCGCAAAAAATAAAAATCGCACAGGTGATCAAATACCACCAAAAGAAAGCTCTGTTTGTGGTAAAAAAAAAAAAAAAAAAGGATGTCAATTTTATTTGGATACAGCGTCACACGACCGCGCAATTGTACATTAAAGTAACGCAAAATAGGGCCTGGTCATTAAGGGGGCAAATCCTTCCGGTCTTAAAGGGGTTAAGAAACCCAAGTTGGCCACCAGAGTCCATGGGACAGCAGCATCCAACAGGATAACTTCCCCAGTGTACTAGGAAACCATAAAGAAACCATAACTACAATGAAGGGGGCAAGAATGGGACTTTAAAGGTGCAAATGATGGAGAAAAATCTGAATTCTCAAAAATTGTACATTTTATTGAACATAGAAAGTGAGCACAAGACAATACATCAATATTAAAATTGGTAAAGTCAAGAAAATGCACTCGAAAATATCAACTCTACATGTTTCGCCATCTTCATAATAGCTTCTTCCGGAGTTTTCATAGATATTTCTCGAGAGTGAACATTTCTTCAAATGACCTGAACCCTTTCTTATGCCGGAGGTGGAGGCAACACAGGTGATGCAGCCAAGGCAAGCAAAAAAGGGGGGGAACCGAGACATCCAACCTCTTAAAGTTGACCCATAGAGAGGGTGACAGCCAAGCTGATTTGGATAAATAGAATGTGCCGGTAATTCACCGGGTACCCCAATATCAAAGAAGCAGGGAGGGAAGGCAATATTCCCTTAAAATCCCCAAGTGGGAGGTGTCCCCAAAAATTGCAAACTGGGCACATGGATTATCATGCAGTATTTAGAAAATGCACCGCCATTCAAATTGAAGGAATTTTCCAATAGTGCGCTCAATGAGGGAGACGCAAATAGTCTTGATGTTCGTGTGTCATTCCCCGGTGGTCTAGTGTGGTGCTTTTTACTTCATCTCTAGCAATATTTTTTCAAAATTCATAAAGAAACCATGTTCACCTTGACTTCCTCTCTCTATGCAATGCTGCTGCAGTGAAAAAAAAGTAGAGTGCACCTGCCTACAACCAAACAACCCTATGCTGGAAATGTTTAGTTTCCCATCTAAAAAACACATTTTCTTACAAATATTTTTCTTGCTCCCAGATAAGACAGATGAGAACCGGACCTGATGGGAACCAGAGATCACAGGGATGGGTGCTGGACCTCATAAAAGAGATAGGAACTGGACTTGAGTCAGACAGGTGGAGATGTAACCTGAAAAGACAGACGGGGACCAGACCTGGTCTGTTCAGTTTTTATTGTCATTATTATTCTGTACCATTCATCATTGAAGTATTTTGCATCATAAGGAAGTAAGGCAGAAGAAAAGGTTGCTCTTCAATTTAACAAGGGTCATAAAGAAAAAAAAACAGTTCTAGATAAGACTTAATGATGGTTATAAACAAGTCCAACAGTTCAGAAAAACAGAAACAAAGACTTAAGCAGCTCATAGGGCAGAAGAACCTTCCTGAGAGTGGAGGCTCCACCATGAGCAGCCATGGATATCCAAACCCTGACATCGATCGTTAGGAGCTTTAGGTTCACAGACTCCGAGAAAGCCAAGCATGGCTATAAAAGAATCCTCATCCAGCTTTTTGGATTTTTGGGCCACGGAAAATCATCCTTCATCAACACCTGTAAGTACGTCTTGGATGACCAGGAATATGTGAATCTTGCCGGGGCGGACAGTTCTGACGCAGGACGGACCACGGCACGAATATCCTACAAGCTCACAGAGGACATCGTTCTAGTGGACAATCGGGGGTGTGGTACCATGAACAGCCATGAGACTGGAGAGATCTTCGCTCAGCTCGGTGAGTGAAATAAATCTTACTAATGGCCTACTAATAATACTACTAATCATACTACTAATCTAACTACTAATAATACTACGATGAATACTTCATGAAATTAGGTCTACAGGAAAAGTGTGCAATGTGTGACTGAAGTTAAAGCTTGTTGTTTCATATATACTATATTACCAAAAGTATTGGGACACCTGCCTCTAGGTTGGGTTCACACTGATGCAAATTGGATGTGGGATTCCCCTGGATCCAATTCGCATGACAGGAGAGTGTGACCGGCTCTCAATGGAGTCGGTTCACACAGCTCCTTGTCGGCCGCGGTCAAGTTTTCAAAAGGCTCCTGTGTGTCATTGGCTCCATTTCAGGTCTGGATTCAGGCAAAAATTTGGACCTGATTCGCCCCTGACACAGAGAACAGGAACACACCGGACCCCTACTGTGAGCTGCTCCTTAGCATGTGGAGACCCAGCCTAACACGCATATAAACTTTAATGGCATCCAAGGCTAAAGCCCCGTACACACGCGTCGATAATTGGCCGTGAATTTTCGGCCAACGTCCGATCGGCCGATTTTCGGCTTGTTAAGCCCCGTACACACACACAGATTGTTGGCCATAAATTGTTGGCCAACGTCCGATGGGCCGATTGTAGGCTTGTTAGTATGATGCTTCCGACAACCAACTGTGAATTTTCGGCCGAAAAAAATCTGGTGTGCATGCTATAAAATTTTTGTTGGCCAAAAAAGAATGGCCGATTGTTCGTCAGTCAGTACAGATTTCGGCAGACAAAAATCAGATGAGCAAGACTGGGCATGCTCAGAGAAGAAAAAACACACGGAAAGTAAACCAGCACATGACATCACTTCTGAAGCAGATTTTTGTTGGCCGAGAAAATTCGTGTGCAGTCTAGGCACATTCCAACCAACAAAACATAACTCTGGACAAAGTCAGACGATCGGTCGGCCGATAATCGTTGCATGTGTACGAGGCATTAGTCTGTAGGGTTCAATATTGAGTTGGCCCACCCTTTGCAGTTATAACACCTTCAACTCTTCTGGGAAGGCTGTCCACAAGGTTTAGGAGTGTCTATGGGAATGTTTCACCATTCTTCCAGAAGAGCATTTGTGAGGTCAGGCACTGATGTTGAAGGAAAAGGCCTGGCTCACAGTCTCCTCTCTAATTCATCCCAAAGGTGTCCTATCGGTCAGGACTCTGTGCAGGCCAGTTAAGTTCCTCCATCCCAAACTCGCTCATCCATGTCTTTATGAACCTTACTTTATGCACTGGTCCAAATCATTTGGTGGAGGGGGGATTATGGTGTGGGGTTGTTTTTCAGGGGTTGGGGTTGGCCCCTTAGTTCCAGTGAAGGGAACTCTTAAGGTGTCAGCATACCAAGACATTTTGGACAATTTCATGCTCCCAACTCTGTGGGAGGAGTTTGGGGATGGCCCCTTCCTGTTCCAACATGACGGCGCACCAGTGCACAAAGCAAGGTCCATAAAGACATGGATGAGAGAGTTTGGTGTGGGGGAACTTGACTGGCCTGCACAGAGTCCTGACCTCAGGCCAGGTTCACATATGTGCGGCCACAGTTCTCACCTCGTGGTCTGGTGCGTTTCTGTTCACTAGTTCAGGTGTGATACAGGTCAGAATTTTTGCCTGAATTCGCACCTGAATCAGACCCAAAAACACACATGAAGTTTTTGGAAGCTGCACCACAGCCGCCCCGATCATGTGTGATTTGGCTCTATTGAAAGCCAGTTACACTCACATGTCATTCGAATTGGATGTGGTAAAAACCACATCCAATTAACACATATATGAATTCGGCCTTAACCCAATAGAACACCTTTGGGATGAATTAGAGCCAGGCTTTCTCGTCCAACATCAGTGCCTGATCTCACAAATGCACTTCTGGAAGAATGGTGAAACATTCCCATAGACACTCCTAAACCTTGTGGACGGCCTTCCCAGAAGAGTTGAAGCTGTTTTAGCTGCAAAGGGTGGGCCAACTCAATATTGAGCCCTACGGACTAAGACTGGGATGCCATTAAAGTTCATGTGTGTGTAAAGGCAGGCGTCCCAATACTTTTGGTAATATAGTGTATATATGGAAGAACAAGCTCTAACTTCAGTCACACATTGCACTTTTCCTTCTCTTGATCCTTCAACTTTGGACCCTATAAAGTTATAGAAATTCTTTTTCTGGTCTATATCATTATCTCAGTAATCTGGTGCAGACAAAGGTGTCCCAATACTTTTGGTCATTTAGTTTATTTATGTCTGGAAGTGGTATTAATCCAAAAAAACACGATGTTGTATATTGCAGCTTACCAATCCTTTATCAATCCTGTAACGATTGCATTCGTTTTCTTTGTTTTTAGGTTTTTGTTTCTTTTAATCTCACCTGGTGATCCTGCTAGTAAATCTGTAATGCTTTAAAGGAGTTGTAAAGGCAGACGGTGCATTCTATGCATTAGGATAAAAAACCTTCTGTGTGTAGTAGCCCCCCTCATCCCCTGTAATACTTACCTGAACCCCATCTTCCTCCAGCGATGTGCAGGAGTCCCTCGGCCGTTCGGGACTTTCCCCTCCTCCATTGGCTCAATTGGCTGTCAATCAAAGTCAGTTAGCCAATCAGGAGAGAGAGGGGATGGGGCCGAGCAGCAACTCCATTTTTGAATGGACAGACGGAGCTGCACCTCGACTCAGGTGCCCCCCATAGCAAGCTGCTTCCTGTGGGGGCACTCGATAGGAGGGAGGGGCCAGGAGAGCAGAAGAGGGACCCAAGAAGAGGAGGATCCGGGCTGCCCTGTGCAAAACCAACTGCACAGAGGAGAGAAGTATAACATGTTTGTTATTTATTTATTTTTTTAAATGAGACTTTACAATTACCTTAACCACTTAAGCCCCGGAAGATTTTACCCCCTTCCTGACCAGGGGGTATTTTGCGATTCGGCACTGCGTGACTTTAACGGACAATTGCGCGGTCGTGTATCTAAACGAATTTGGTGTCCTTTTTTTCCCACAAACAGAGCTTTCTTTTGGCGGTATTTGATCACCTGGGCGATTTTTTGATCATGCGCTATAAACGAAAAAAGAGCATCAATTTTGCAAACATAACAATATTTTTCACATTTTTTTATATGAAATTCCCCACCAAAAAATGTAAAAATCTAATTTTTTTAACATTTTCGACCAATTTGTTTTATGCTACATATGTTTGGTAAAAAAAATTGCAAAAAGCGTATTTTGATTGGTTTGCGCAAAAGTTATCGCGTTTACTAACAAAGGGAAAGATTTTTGTCATTTTTGTTGTTTTTTTTAATGCGTAATGGCGGCGATCTGCGATTTTTTTTGCGGTACTGCGACATTGCGGCGGACAGATCGGACCCTTGACTGACATTTTTGACACTTTTGGGGGTACCAGTGACATTACAACAGTAATCAGTGCTATATATATGCACTGTTACTGTAAAATTACACTGGCAGTGAAGGGGTTAACTTTTTTGAAAGGGCGGGGCTATGTGTGTCCCTAGGGGCGTGCTTTCTACTGTGATTGGCTGTGGCTTCCTATGTATGAACAGTGATCAACGGTTCTACATAGTAGAACCGTATGATCATCCTTCATACACAGGGGAGACTGACAGGCGGCTTGTTTACATCAGCCGCCTGCCTTTCTCCCTCTCCCCCGACGATCGCCGAGTGACCGGCGGACATCGGGTCCGCCGGTCACACGCGCGGGGGGGGGGGGGTTCGTGACCGTGTCTCCGGGGGCGTGCGTTCGCTCCCTAAACCCTCACAAGCTAGCGACGTAGACCTACGTCACTTTGCCTGTGAGGGGCTGACTGCCGACGTAGATCGGCGTTAGGCAGTCGGCAAGTGGTTAAACATCTTTAAACAGAACAAGCTGTCCAGCAGATATAGCTGTTAGAGGGCTGAGACAAACCATATACCACTGGCAAGGGAATATACAATGGTTAGCTTATATTTATTAACCACTTAAGGACCGGAAGATTTTCCCACTTAATGACCAGGCCATTTTTTTTTTGCGATTCGGCACTGCAATATTTTAACTGACAATTGCGCGGTCATGCGACGCTGTACTCAAATAAAATTGATGTTCTTTTTTTTTTCCCCACAAACAGAGCTTTCTTTTGGTGGAATTTGATCACCTGTGCGATTTAAATTTTTTTGCATTATAAACAAAAAACTACCACAATTTTAAAAAATATATAAATATATATTTTTTACTTTCTGATATAAAACATCCAATAAAAAAACGTAAAAATCTAATTTTTATTCATAAATTTAGGCCAATATGTATTCTGCTACATATTTTTTTCCCACAAATAGAGCTTTCTTTTGGTGGTATTTGATCACCTGTGTGGGTTTTATTTTTTGAGCTTATAAAAAAAGGGCAACAATTCTGAATATTTATATTTTTTTACTGTCTGCAATAAAATACAGCCAATAAAAAAAAAAAAAAAAAAAAGAAAATTGTCATAATTTTAGGCCAATTTGTATTCTGCTACATAATTTTGGTTAAAAAAAAAAATAAGCGTATATTGATTGGTTTGCGCTAGTGATCGACCGATATCGTTTTTTTAATGCCGATACCGATATTTTGATCATCGGATATCGGTATCAGCCGATATTTTCGGACATTAAAAATGTTTTTGTTTTTTTATTATTATTTTTTTTTTTTTTTAGGTACTCCTTGTGGAGGGATCTGGGGTCCCAAAAGACCCCAAACCCCTCCTCAGCACTGAAAAGCATTCAAAACGCCAAGTTTGGCTGTTTTGAATGCTGTCAGTTTTTTGAAGTCGGCGCTGAGTGTCATGACATCACTTCCGGGTTTTTTACATGGAGACCCGGGTCTTCTCTTCGGCGGCAGTGGCGGCGGTGGAGGCTGGATGCCCGGGTCTGCTGGTGGGACAGGAGACCCCGGGCGAGCCGCGGAAGGCAGTGGGAGGGGGGGGACATCCCCTCCCGCTCCTTGTAATGACAGCCAAGTGGCTTCTCAGCCGCATCGGTTGTCATTACAAGTCAGCCGACCGCCGGCTATGGACGCCGGTACCGGGGTGATGCCTCTAGCTTTCCCTAAATATCGGCAATATTGGCAAATCCAAAGGCCGATACCGATATATCCAGGAAAGTGCATATCGGCCCCCAATATATCAGTGTTGCCAATAATCGGTCGATCTCTAGCTTGCGCAAAAGTTATCGCGTCTACAAACTAGGGGAAAGATTTATGTCTTTTTTTTTTTTTTACTAGTAATGCCGGCAATCTGCTACTTTTAGCGGGGCTGCGACATTGCGGTGGACAGATCGGACCCCTAGCTGACATTTGTGACACTTTTGGGGGGACCAGTGACATTACTACATTAATCAGTGTTAAAAATATGCACTGTTAATGTACTAATGACACTGGCAGGGAAGGGGTTAACACCAGGGGTGATCAAAGGGTTAAGTGTGAGCCTAGGGAGTGCTTTCTAACTGTGTGGGGGGAGGTGGACTCACTAGATGAATACAGAGATCTGTGTTCCTAAATAGTAGGAACACAAGATCCCTGTGTTCATCTGTGACGGAATGGCAGTCTACCTTGATTACATCGGCAGACCGCCATTCTGTCTCTATGGGGAGCGATCACTGGTGGACAAGCAGGCATTGTGTTCGCTGGACCTGCTGATTGGCTCCCCCTCGCGTAAAAGAGCCGACCTGCTGCAGTAAAACGGCAAAAGGTTAATGTAAATCTTTTATCCCAAAAGGAGAAAAAAAAAACTATTGCTGTAATTGGGAAATGGGAATGCTTTAGGAACATATTAGGCAAAGGCATCTTGCAGTGCATTCCTATGGGAAATAAATTTAGAAGAGACAAAGCCAAACCTGGCTGGCTAAACCGTAGCGTTAAAAAACTTATTAGGGGAAAAAAATTGGCCTTCAAGAAATATAAATCAGAGGGCACAGTATCGGCCTTCCAGCAATACAAGGAGGAAAATAAGAAGTGTAAACACGAAATCAAGATGGCTAAAATCAACTTTGAGAGACAAATAGCGGAGGATAGTAAAAAAAACCCAAAGAAATTCTTTAAATATATCAACAGCAAAAAAACTAGGGCAGAGCATATTGCACACATAATTAGCGATGATGGGGGGATGGTTACAGAGGACACTGAAAAAGCAACCGTGCTGAATGCTTTTTTCTCATCAGTCTTTACACAGGGAACGGAGGGGTACACTGACCATGACTGTATGGTTAGTAGTAATACACAGGACTTGCCACTATGGCTAACAGAGGGTGAAATCAGGGAAAGGCTGGATAAACTTAACACAAACAAATCACCAGGCCCGGATGGCGTACATCCGAGAGTACTCAAGGAACTCAGTAAAGTTATATCCAGACCACTGTTCCTGATCTTTGCTGACAGTATTAGGAAAGGAGATGTACCAGGGGAGTGGAGGAAGGCTAAAGTGATTCCGATATTCAAAAAGGGGCAGAGGCATATCCCGGGAAATTATAGGCCTGTCAGTTTGACATCAATAGTATGTAAACTTCTGGAGGGGATGATAAGGGACTATATCGTAGAGTTTGCTAAAGACAACAGCATCATCAGCAGTAACCAGCACGGGTTTACAAATGGGCATTCTTGTCAAACCAATCTCTTAACATTCTACGAGGAGGTGAGCTGTGAGATAGATAGGGGGAGACCAGTGGATGTGGTGTACTTGGATTTCGCTAAGGCGTTTGATACAGTTCCCCACAAGCGCTTAATTTATAAAATAAGGTCTGCAGGTATCGACCGCAGAGTTTGCTCTTGGATACGGAATTGGCTTAAAGGGCGTGTCCAAAGGGTGGTAATAAACAGCGCATACTCAGACTGGTCTGAGGTGGTAAGCGGGGTGCCCCAGGGCTCAGTCCTGGGACCAACCTTGTTCAATTTATTCATAAACAGCATTGAGGTCGGGGTCAGGAGTTCTATCAGTTTTTGCAGATGACACAAAATTGGGCAGGGCAATAACTGCACAGCATGAAGCAGATATCCTACAGAATGACCTGGACAAAATTACGGAGTGGGCAACGACATGGCAAATGAGGTTTAATGTGGAGAAGTGTAAGGTTTTGCAATTGGGGACTAAAAACATAAAAACACAATACACGTTAGGAGGGGAACCCTTGGGGGAATCAAAAATGGAGAAGGATCTGGGAGTCTTGGTTGATGATAGATTAGGCAACAGCATGCAATGTCAAGCGGCAGCTGCCAAAGCCAGCAGAATATTAGCATGCATAAAGAAAGGGATGTATTCCAGAGATAAGACTATAATCCTTCCACTTTATAAAACTCTGGTCCGACCACATCTGGAGTATTCTGTCCAGTTCTGGTCGCCAGTCCTCAGGAGGGATGTGTTGGAGCTGGAGAGAGTCCAGAGAAGGGCAACTAAACTAATTAGGGGATTGGAGGACCTTGACTATGAAGAGCGTCTACAATCGCTCGATTTATTCTCCCTGGAGAAGAGACGTCTGAGGGGGGACATGATAGCAATTTATAAATATCTTAATGGGGATCCCAGCTTAGAAAAAAAGCTGTTCATTTGAAGGGATTGCATGAGGACTCAAGGGCATACAATGCGATTAGAGGAGAAGCGTTTTAACCTCAGGCAACGTGGGGGGTTCTTTACTGTTAGGGCTACAAGATTGTGGAATTCTCTACCACAAGAGGTGGTTTCTGCGGGTAATATGGTGGCTTTCAAAAGACTCTTAGACTTACATCTCAAGGATCAGAACATTCAGGGGTATGAGAGATGAGTACAGCCACACACACCTACACGGGTTGAACTGGATGGACTATTGTCTTTATTCAACCTCACCTACTATGTAACTATGTATATATGCCTAAAATGTGCCAGCTGGAGTTCAGCTTTAATTTCCTAATTAAGTCCATCTAAACCTGCTGGTCTAACCCTACCACCCCTCCACCTCTCCCACCCAGGACTGACAATGCTTCTACCCAAGGGTGGCTCCACTGCTCCTCCACCCAGAATGGAGACACCCTAAGATAGTATGTGTGTTACTGGCCAGGTTACCAGGGGAAGAGGTTTGTTTTTGGGTTTGGGTTCATACAAAGGTATGTTGATTCTCATTGGCTGCTTGAATGTCAGGATGTGGGGTGCCCTGCTCTTCAGCAAGGTCTACAGTTGTAAGAGCAATATAGAGGGAGAATTTATAGCAGAGCGCAACCCAAAAGGGTAAGGTCCACTTTTCTGCCCCCATGCCACATTTGGCACCTGGTTTTGACAGGTACCCACTCCCACTTCCAGCTCAGTTAACCATGCCTCCCCCCCCTCCTCCTTTCCCTGCAGCTGGCCCATTCACAAAGCACTGGCTGTGAAGCCGCAAGGCTTCACTACCAGTTTCCCTTAGTCAAGATGGCTGCGCCAGCACCCGTTTGAAAAATTGGCTCGGGTGAGGACACCGCTGGATTCCAGGACAGGTAAGTGTCCTAATATTTAAAGTCAGCAGCTACAGTATTTGTAGCTGTCAACTTTTATTTTTTTCTGAAGGATCCTGGAGCTCCTCTATAAGAAAAAGCCTTAGGAAAACTAAACATTCCCTTTTACATTGGTTTGCTGCACCCAGTGTAGGAAAAAAAATCTATGGGGATGGGGGTGGTTTCCAGCTGGGAGAGTGACATCATTTTTATAGCATTGGTTGAGGGAGACACAAACTACTGCAGGGAAAACTCATCATTGTGGGAGGGTCAGAGACACAAACTACTGCAGAGAAATCTCATCATTGTGGGAGGGGCAGAGACACAAACTACTGCAGGGAAATCTCATCATTGTGGGAGGGGCAGAGACACAAACTACTGCAGGGAAATCTCATCATTGTGGGAGGGGCAGAGACACAAACTACTGCAGAGAAATCTCATCATTGTGGGAGGGGCAGAGACACAAACTACTGCAGGGAAATCTCATCATTGTGGGAGGGGCAGAGACACAAACTACTGCAGAGAAATCTCATCATTGTGGGAGGGGCAGAGACACAAACTACTGCAGGGAAATCTCATCATTGTGGGAGGGGCAGAGACACAAACTACTGCAGGGAAATCTCACCATTGTGGGAGGGGCAGATTCACAAACTATTGCAGAGAAATCTCACCATTGTGGGAGGGGCAGAGACACAAACTACTGAAGGGAAATCTCGTCATTGTGGGAGGTGCAGAGACAAAACTACTGCAGAGAAATCTCACCATTGTGGGAGGGGCAGAGATACAAACTACTGCAAGAAATCTCACCATTGTGGGAGGGTCTGAGGCTCATACTATTGCAAGGAAATCTCATTATTGCTGCTTTCCCTTTTTCCAGCCAATTTGCTGCCCCTGGATCAGGAAGTTGAATGGAGCAAAGGCTTCCGGCTTGTAGACAGAATTGTGGATGCCGAAACTGAAATCCAAAAATCAGACTTCATATTCCCTGTTTTCCTCTACAGGTAAAGAAAGACCTTTACACAATCATCGTACAATCTTATATTACATTACATTTATTACATTACCTTACCCAATAGCAATCAGAACCTGGCATTCATATGCATCAGGGGTATACTTACTAACAATTCAGCCAAGGTAATTCGAAGGTAAAAAGTAAGTTCTCTTTCAGGTAAATCTTTACTGTACTTTGACCCTACATAAAATACAATACTGTAGCCAGTGGAGCTAGGGTTAATATGTTTTTAGTTAGCTGGCAGGCTCTGAAGACTGAGTCTTTATCACCTCCCCCTGGCTTCTGGAACCTTCCTGAAGGTTCTAGAACTTACAGGGTGGATGGACAAAGATCAATGCCTGAATAATTGGGGATCTCTACCAATTCCTGGGGAGGATGACCCAGAAGTAGAGATGTACCGAACGGTTCGCCGGCGAACGGTTCCCGGCGAACTTCGAACGTTCGCGTTCACCGCTGCGGGCGAACATATGCGATGTTCGGTCCGCCTCCTATACATCATCATTGAGGCAAACTTTGACCCTGAACATCACAGTCAGCAGACACATTCCAGGCCAATCAGCATACCTCCCTCCCACACCCTCCCACCTCCTATAAATAAGCAAGGGCAGCATCCATCTTAGATCATTTCTGTGTTACTGAAAGCAGGGAGAGTGCTGCTGCTGTTATAGCTGGGGACAGTTAGTCAGTGTTCCCAGTCTTGTTAGCCAGTGTTCTTGGTACACTCCTGCTGTAAGGACAGCACCCCAAAAAGCCCTTCCTAGGGCTGGTATTTGAGGTTTTTTTTGGATATATATATATATATATATATATATATATATATATATATATATATATATATCTATTGTCCCCAAAAGCCCTTTTGAGGGCTGGTATTTGTGTAATTTTTTTTGTTCTGTGATATATATATATTGTCCCCAAAAGCCCCTTTGAGGGCTGGTATTTGAGTATTTTTTTTAATATATATATATATGTAGCATGTCCAGAACCAGAAAAAAAAAGATCATATAGGTGTAAAAGGGGTTCCCACCATCCCTGCTCTACTGAAAAATTATCTTTTTTTCTAGTTCTGGACATGCTACAGAGCTGAAACTTCACAGGTACACTTTTTAGACCCCCTAGACACTAAATCACACAAAAAAAGTTCTTAAAAATTGTCATTTTTGATAGAGAGCCAATTATTGGAAAAAAAAAAAACTTAACAAAAAAAAAATTTCTTTGGATTTATTGTCTGGGGGGTCTAAAAAGTGTACCTGTGAAGCTTAGGGTTAGAGTTAGAGGGGTAGGGGTAGGGCTACTAACTCTAACCCTAAGTATCTCACAGTAACCCTAACCCTAGCCCCTAACACTAACCATAACCCTAACCCTCTAACCTTAACCCTAACCCTCTAAGCCTAGCCATAAAAATAACCCTAACCCTAAACCTAACCCTAACCCTAACCCTAACCCTAGCCCTAACCCTAACCCTAACCCTAACCCTAATTCATATTTTTTTCTGGTTTCCGGACATGCTACAGAGCTGAAACTTCACAGGTACACTTTTTAGACCCCCCAGATGCTAAATCCAAAGAAATTTTTTATTTTTATTTTTTTTTTAATTTTTCCAATAATTGGCTCTCTATCAAAAAAATTACAATTTTTAAGAACTTTTTTTTGTGTGATCCCTCTCCGGCATGCCACAGTCCAGGTGTTTGTCCCCTTGAAACAACTTTTCCATTACTATTGTGGCCAGAAAGAGTCCCTGTGGGTTTTAAAATTCGCCTGCCTATTAAAGTCTATGGCGGTTCGCAATGTTCGCGTTCGCGAACAGCGAATTTTATGTTTGCGACATCACTACCCAGAAGGTGGGGAGATGAACTGGGAGAGAGAAGAAACAGAAATAGGAACCCTCACCCCCTTCAGCCTCAGCCAGGCTTGATTGAGACACCCTGGAAGCAAGTGGCACCTGGTCAGCAGGAGATCTGTGCAGAAGTTGCCACATATGCTTCAGGACTTCCAAGAGTGATTAACCTACTTATCCACCCTCCAAAGCCTACAGGGGATAAGCAGCCAAGGGCAATACCCAGCTAGGGACAGTCTACAGCTAACTCTCACCCCTGTTTGGAGTTTGGAGTCAGGTGTCTTCTCATTGTGGAGTCCTAGTGCAGTGATGCTGGAGTTGCTTTTTGCCAGACTGTCTGTAGTTTCCCATGGAAATGTGAAAGAAGAAAATGGTCGCACACTACCACTGAATCCAATGAAGAAAAGTTCTTTATTCACATACATGGTATAGGTACAGCAGGGTAGGGCAGTAGACACGTTTCACACGACTGCTACGTGCTTGTTCACTCTATACAACTGCTGGGACATTTTTTACCTTAATGTAGGGAATGCAAAAATGTAAAAACTGTATTGTCTTTATAACCACTTTACCTTGCTCTGTGCACTATGTGGGGGTTGTGGTCAGGTTTTAGTTTTCTCATACCCACATAGAAAGTGGACAGACGAAATGCAGAGTGCGTTTGGGACCATAAAATTGAAAAGTATGTAAAGGTTTACACAATCACTGGAATTCATCAGACCAAGTTACATTGCCTGTTCACTGACAGTCCAGTGAAGACGTTTCTTGGCCAGCTGAAAAACTTTCAGCAGTTTTCCATGGATTGGAGAGGTGTCCTGTGTGGGCGTCTGAAAGTGTGATGCATCATCTCTTCTGATATTGATCAATATATTGAAAAGTGTAATGCCATACTGGAGGTCCAATGTCCCAAACCTCTGAACTGTCCCACCATTATCCACCAAGGGTTGCCTGCAGAGTTCTTCTGCTCAGCCTGGTTCTACGGGTTTTGCCTTTTTGGTGCTCTTTATGTAGAATATTTTCCACATTTTATGACTATACTCAGTAATCAGTGTACAAGCAAAGCAAGGGTGGATCAACTCTATAAATAAAATGCCTCCTGCGCATAAACCTGATAGCCTGGTATAGGTACAGCCAAAAGCTCCATGCCAATGTGAAATTGCTTTTAGCCTTGCTGCCTGCCCTATGAGACTGGGGATATCGTGAAGCCACTACAAAAAAAAAAAAAAAATGAAAAAGGACGCCCCAGCCCAGGGCATTTTCCCACAAATTTTATATGAATTTAACATAAATTGTACTCACAAACATAGGAATAGAAATCACTCATCGAGCTAATCATCCATAGCCCAGGCTCTGAAGAAGAAGGGGTTCCCATTGAAATGTGCCAGCCATTCTTAGACTCCAGTGAGGTCTCCAGTGAGGTCCCCCTGTATTCGGGACTGAAATAAGGACCACTTGGCTACAGATGATTAGCTCGATGAGCGATTTCTATTTGTATGCTTATGAATACATTTTATGTTGATTTTAAATTAAATGTGTGGGATAATTCACTAGGCTGGTGTGCCCTCTTTCATTTGTTTTTTGTAGTGAATCAACTCTATGTCTGAGGGTGGAGTTTCTTTTTTCTTGCTTCAGAGATTATACGAAGATTAAAGAGTATGTAGATGTAGCCCCCTCTACTAGAAAGTGTGCTACTGGAAATGTAGTGCAGGTAAAAGCAGTTGTATGGCCAGGGATAAACTTAAGACACTGAATCTTTGTCAGGGTTATTAGAAGCCAGGGCTGGATGACTCATCCTGGCAGCTTTTTGGTGCCTCCCCCCTGGTATCTGGAACATTGGAGAATGTTCTGGAACTGGTGGGCAGGTTTGAGGAGGAGCTGTCTTGAATATTTAAAGGCCTTTAGCCGATCTCCAGGTTGGGTGCCTGGCAGGGGACAGGGAGCTAAAGAAGCCTTTAAATAGACATGGGCTATGCCAGCAAGCAGTGCTTTAAGTGGGCCGGTATGCACTGGTACTCAGTACCGCCACTTCCAAATATGGCTCTTGAGCATACCGCCACCTCTCTGTGCGCCTTAGCATACCAGTACACTCATTTTGGACATCTGGCCCTCAATTGCCCCCCCTCCCCCCCCAAGAATATTTCATACTCCAGAGCCAGACCAGTCACCACCAGTGAGTCCCCCTGCTCCGGAGTCCCAGGCCAGGGGGGGTGCTCTGTGAGGACCCTGATGTGGGGCTGGGGAGGTTGGGCGAAAAAATTTATAGGCCATAATAGAGTACTGGCACCTCTTTTGGGCCACTTAAAGCACTGCCAGCAAGGGAGAGTTGGTGTAAGATGGAGAAGAAGGCCTTTGAGGGACCCCTTGCTGGGGGGGGGGGGGGGGTTTACCTTGGCCTGTGAACTCAGGAAAGTTTGCCTAGAAGGATCCTAACACAGGAGGCAGTGGAAGGATTCATGCCGGAGAGGCAGCGGAAAGGAGCAAGGAGAGACAGTGAGTAGATCAGCACGGTGCAGGGACAGACAAGGTGAGCGACTGTCATCTGTATCAGGTCTCTCTTGAAGACAATGTTAAGCCAAGTCTTCATCCAACCTGGGGAATCTCCATGTGTATGTGTCAGGGAGGAATGGGGAAGAAATCAGCCAGGTGCAGCTGGTGGCAGCCAGATGGGCTAGCATTCTGCAAGCAAGTGGAACTTGAATCAGTGGTCACAGGAAGGCAGAAGAAAGTGTGTTTGTTTTTCACTCAAAGAGGCTGAGTCCCTGCCTGTAATGGGCCATTGCAGAACTAGCTATATACTGTTTGTTCCACCAGGAGTGAATCAACAGAAGCTGTACATGAGGAACCAAGAGTGTGCAGGAGGAGGAATCTGTAAATAGGGAGGAGGTTGTCCCCGAAGTTCAAGTTGTTATCACACTGGGCATCCCATCATTCCCTACCCCATCCAAGTTATTATCCCCTAATAAAAACAGCAAAAACAAGCCAAAGAGTGTTTTCTGAGTTGGCGTGAATTAAGGAACAGCTGTGTGACTGGCTGTGAACCCTAACTTCAGCCACTCTTACAGAGGTAGTGCTACATATAGACAAAACCTTTTTTTTTTTTTTTAAGGTTTTGGATAGAGTAGGGAAGAGTTAAAGGGAGGGGAATTCTCTTCTTAGAAGTCCCCATTGGAAAATTTCCCCTCACCTCTTGTTCTAGGGGCAACTCTAGAAGCTGGGAACTCCCTACACTTTTGGTCTTGCTGACAATGTTTACTAGTGCAAATAGAGAAGGTGAATCATCCTAGTAGGGACAGTGATAGGCATAAGATCTAACCCTTCCCCGCTATATCCAAAATTAGTGGCCAAAAACATTTTCCCAGAGATACAAATTAATCACAGATAATATATGTGATGATGATGATGATGATGATGATGATGATGGACATTGAAGATTGCAGCTTTAATCATTGTTTTTTACTTATTTATCTTTATTTGTACTCAGCGTAAAGATGGGGATTTATGAATCAGATATTGAAGATTTAAAGCAATTGCTGGACACAGCCAAGATGTTAACAGGTACTCCCTTAAATTCCTTACCCAACAGAATTATCACAGTTGTACATTATCATCTGATTTGTTAGAACAGGGGTCTCCTGACTTTCTAAACAAAGGGCCAGTTAACTGTCCTTTAAGCTCTAAGGGGGCCAGACTGTGGCCATTGGGCATAGATAATGCTGCATCATTGGGGAACAGTGCCCCATTGTTGGTATCAATGGAAGGAATAATGTCCCACTGTTGGTGTCAGGGGGGGAATAGTGCCCCACTGATAATATTAGTGGGAGGAATGGTGCCCCATCATTGGTGTCAGTTGATGGAATAAAAGCCAGAGGGCCAGGTAAAGGCAATCAAAGGGCCACATCCGGTCCCTGGGCTGACGTTTGGAAACCATTGGGTTGGTACTTGTAAGGCTTGGGTGCAAATTTTCCAACTAGCAAATTTATATTTTTCTCTGATGAACATGATGTCCTGACCATATTTCATATACAATAGTCACATATAGTAGCTGGTGTGTGTTGGCATTATGTGTCTCAGCTCCTATTAGTATACTAGTATACAAAACAGCAATGCCCGAAGGAACTTTGAGCGACATGTAGAATTGATAAAAATTACAATTTTATTAAAAAAAACATATCCTAAAAAATTTCAAATCTAAAATGTAAAACCTAAACCTCAGCAAAAATGCACATAAAAATGAAAATAGTGGCATAAGTTACAAAAAAAAACAAAAACAAAAAAACAAAAACAAAGCTTAAAAACCTTGTTTTTTTAGGGGAAATTCTAAAGGTATATATACAGTTTAAACAGGGTATCCAGAATCAACCCATACTGGTTGTAAGTCCCAGCAGGAAAAATGATAGCATAACCCCAACAAATTTAAAAAGGAGAGAGGAGAGAAAGATGGCAACTGGTCAACACCGTCCTATCCAGAAGAATAATAAACAAGGTTTTTGTGTTTTAATTTTTTTTCTCTCTAATGACCTGGTTTGTCCTTTCAGATATATGAGTGTCTAATTCTCCTGAGGAAGTGAGTGTTGTCTCAAGAAACAAGATGCAATGTACATGTATTTCATCCCTATGGGCTATTAGTCAAGTTGTAACTGATGCAACTATTTACATTTTTATTATTATTGGTAGGAGTGTAAAGAAGGGATTTTTAAGATGCTGGAGACATCAATACCACAATATTATAAAATAAAAAAAAAAATTGTATTTATACATATTTCAAAAATATAAAAAAAAAAACAAGAAATAGGTAATATTTCATCAAACCATGTAACAGTTTTATACGGTCATCATGTAAGTACAATGGTTTCCGCTCAACGTGTTTCACCAGGAAAAAGTAACTTCTTCAGGAGGCTTATGATGCCATGAACATGGATAGAAATACAGTGTAAATGGGATGGAAAAAAAGCTCTTTTGCGCCATACTTTTTCTTCAAGCCAAACCCGAACACTTTAGTGGCCCACAGCAAGGGGGAACATTGTGGTGTAAAAGGGAACTCTTATGTAAGGGAGTTTCTTCTCACCAAAACTCCCACTTACATCAGAGTTCCCAGGTTTCCCTTTAAATTAGGGTAGGGTTCCCAAAGCCTCTCTTACATCAGAGTCCACCGGACACCCCTTACATCTGAGTCCATCTTACCTTAATGTATTTGCTCAGTCACAGACAGTGGATGATGAGCTCACTCACCTAAGGATGGAGGCTCAAGCATTGACAAATTTTATATAAAATGTATCTGCCGGTTGCTGAGCTTCAAACTTCCAGCCCATACATCCCCTTTCTGAGGCACAGAACACTGGGGATTGGAGTGTGGGTGGGCAGACAGAGGGGAAGGGGTGGGAGGAGGAGGAGCAGATCAAGCCCTCTCTCTTCTCCTGTCCGAGTATGGGGGTGGGGCCCGTGTGCTCACCTATGCACTCGGTAGTTGTGGTACTTGGTTATTTGGGGAGCCACAGTCCAATCGGAATATTGTGTCCAGGTTTCAGGTGGTCTTAAACCCGGACACACAATTCAAAAACTGGACTGCTGGGTGACTCCCGGACAGGTGGCAACCCTACACTGTGATCTCTTGTAAAGTGGTTTGTCTCTGCTAAGTGATTGATGTGAAAATAGTGATGTGACAGTGAAATTGTATATGTGAAGAAATTAGTGATTGGAAATTTTATGCTTTTCTACACAGGAATTTTCCCTTTCATAGTCCTGACACATAAGACACATGGAGGAATGTCGAGAATAGAAAGGAAATTTCTGGACATGGGTGCAGAAAGGGTTTTCACCTTGGAAAACTACACTCCTGAGGATCACTTCAAAACCAGAGGGAGGCACGAGGACGTGCTAAAGTTTTTCCATGAAATCATCAAAGAGCTTCAGTTCAAGGTGGAGCAAGTGTGGGATCCGGTTCAAGGGTTTAAGGAACGCAAACAGTTTGTTCTAAAATTTATCTATGAACGGGAGATGAAGAGCTATCGGGGCGAGCGAGAACAGAAGACACGAGCTGAGCACACCTACCTGGCCAATCGGCTGGAAAGTATGAAATTAAGATCAGAAGTTCAAAGACAAGAGGACAAAAGGCACTTTGAAGAGGAGATGAAGAGGATGCAGGAGCACTTTGATGCTCTTAGGAGGAGCGATGCTCTGAGATTTGAGCGGGAGATGAAGGAGTATCAGAAGCAACTTGAGAAAGCTAAAAAGAACGATTGTAAATTACAATAAACGTTTCCAGGCTGATGACATCAGACACACAATGAATGACTAGAAAGCAGAGTTTTATGTCAGACGAGGCATGCAAAGTTTTCTGCTTCTTGCCTGTAGCAGTTTATATTTTCGGTATATGTTGTACAGTGCATGCACAAGGAAGTGTGCACTCTGGCTCCTTCCTGGCATCTGTAAGATGTGGAGAATGGATCCGGATGCTGGAGCCAGTGTAACTCCTGTGTTCATGTGTAGGGGTTATCTCATCAAAAGCCACTCAATGGCCAAGGAGGACAAGGGTGGATTCGGAAGTAGCAGCAAACTGTGGTAGCCAGGGGCAGAGCAGTGACTGACAATTAGGGATTGACCGATTATCGGTAACACCTATATATCAGGGGCCGATATGCACTTTCCCCGATATATCGGAATCGGACCCTGAGGTTACCGATATTGCCGATATTTCGGGAAAGTGCTGTACCGGAGTGATGCCTGCAGCTAGAGGCATCACCCCGGTAGCGGCGTCCATAGCCGACGGTCGGCTGTCTTGCAATGACAACCGATGCGGCTGAGAAGCCACTCGGCTGTCATTACAAGGAGCGGGAGGGGACGTCCCCCGCCGCCTTCTGCTGCTCACCCGGGTCTCCTGTCCCACCGGGAGACCTGGGCATCCTACCTGCCCGGCTGCCGAAGACCCGATCAAAGCCGCATTCAGCTCTGATCGGGTCTTAATGCAAAAACCCGGAAGTCATGTCATGACATCACGTCCGGGTACTCTGCGCCAAATTAAAAAAATTACAGCATTCAAAACAGCCAAACTTGGTGTTTTAAATGCTTTTAAGTGCAGAGGAGGGGTTGCAGATCCCTCCACAAGAGTACCTGAAAAAAAAAAAATTAAATGTCTGAAAATATTGGCAGATATCGGCCGATACCGATATGCGATGACCAAAATATCGGTATCATCAAAAAAAAAAAAAAAAAACTACAACGGTCAAACACTACTGACAACATATCTGAATTTATATAAAATGTATACATATAATTTTAAATGAAAAAAAAAAAATGATTCAAGCACAGTTATAAAATTATCAGCATTATTAGCAATAAAATTATCCACTGGTCAGCAGTGGAGAAGGCCACACTTGTAAGATGAGTGCCCCATAATAGGTAGGTATGCTGTGCGTATTTGCTAATTACAGCAAGTACTCGCCCACTTTACTTCCACCTTAATGAATCATTGCGCTACACGCACTGTTGCTGCTCTTTATGACTAAATAGATTTGTTTATGTTGATCAAAAGCTCAACCAAGCATTGACAAAATGATTACATAAGGAGGGAAAAACAGGATTTTTTTTTTCTTTGTCTATGTGTATATTGTAGTCGATGGGAAAAGTGTTTTTTGGTGGTTTGTAAGGACACCAGTTTCTTTTAACTTGGTAAGTACCTGCTCTTCTATTGCTCCACCCCTTTCATTCCTAGCCTCTTGGTTCATTTGGCACTTTTCACATTTTGTTTCATATTTTCACTTCACATCTTCATCCCCATGGTTGTTCTATCGCCTGGTGTCAGGTCTGCCTCATTCTTCCCCCTTTTCTTGCACAATCCCCATTTCTTTTATCATTTTCACTCTATATCCCATTCTTGTTACTCTACAGCCCCACTTCACCAGTCCTTCTTGTATCGTGCATAATATCTCATTATTTACTACATATGATTTATATTTTCATACCCATACTATGATTACTCCTAATCTTTATGACAGACATGGAAGGCTCACGGTTCTACTCCACATATTGGTCACCTACTTCCCATGGGCCCCTCCGCCGTTTTGTCGTCCGCTGGGACCCTTCAGCTCCCAGGTCAGACCCACACCACCGCCGCCGCACGGAGGCCCATTCTCTGACTCCAGCTCTAATGGTGTGTGAGTTTTGGGCACTCCAATGAGTTCCCTAGTATTTACAGAATTTTTTCTAAATACATTTTTTATTTTGTTTTTTAAGTTATATTCCAACAATCATTTTTGTTTCTTTAAATATGTTTTCAATGCACTTACTCTTGAAGAAGCGAGCATTTAACTCACGAAACGCGTTAGACCAAGATGCATTACATTTATATGTCATGTTAATATTATATTACCATGTTTTTATTTTTGAGACCAAGATGTATTGTACCCCCATGAATATCAATATGTATGTTATTCATATGTATACATGTATTGTAAGACCTCCAACCAAGTTTGCCATTACAAGCGTCCCAGAGGTGCACAATGGTATTGACTTTTTACCTATTGCAATTTTTTGTAATAAAGAATACTTTTTCCAACTTTTCATCTTTTGTTATTTCCAGCCACATGTACCCACCTCATCTAAAGTCCCATGTGCCAATTATCTCTTTTTCTGTTGATTTTGGGATAGAGGTGGTCTACAGATGGCACCAGACCATTTTCCTATTGTAAGGACACTAAGGGATTTCTTATAGCTTCTGAGAATTATGGGTTTCATCCTTTCCTGTCCTTCTCTAAAACAAAAGGTTTTGGCTATTTGCACTTTAAATATAACCCTGTCACTAACCCTAATGGTCACGCAAACCCTCCCTTTTTCTTTTTTTTTGTGAACAAAGTCATGAGATCACTACGAAAAAGTAATGTGTCATGGGACCCTGCTGATTGTGCCCCTAATGGGGGAATTTCTGTTTCCTGTCTTAAAAAACACAAGGAAGTAAGTGGTAATCCCTTCATAGACAGCCCCTCCCCAATGGAGGTTTTCCCTTTCTGTTCTGGTTATAACTGTGAGATGTTGGATTTCCCATCAGTTTCTGTATCAGTGTTAGTGGCCACCAAGATGAATGGAGAGAGTGACTTTCCCTAGTGGGGACAGACTGGGATTCCAACCATTTCACATGCAATTTGGCTGCCAAACCAGCTGAAGAACAGACCTTTTCTGATATTAAAATGGAGAAAATATCTTTAATATTTTGCAAATCAGTCCATATACATTGTTTCCAATTTTAGGTCCTGAGGAAGGCAACGTTTTTGGACCCAAGAAATGAGTTGGCTTCTTCTTTGGATCATCTATCTCACCCTGTACTGAAAAAAGAATTGTATCTGTACTATTAAGCCCTTTATGAAAGCCAGACCCATATATACGGCAGCATGGAGGATGATCCCTAAGACCTACATTTTGCTTATATTGTAGGTGTTGCTGTGTTTTGGGGGTGTGCTAAGTCAGTGGCCCCAGCACTGTTACCTACAGCTCACAGTGAACTATTAATGATCAGGAGCTGGTAGGACAGGTTTCCAATGATGTCATCAATGTGAAGCCAATCACATGGGGAGCCCCTCCTACTGCACCTGGGCATCAATTTAATCACAAAGAGTGTGACGCAGGGTGCGGCACTAGTAAAGATGGGAGAAAAGAAAAGGGCTACCAGAGAGAATCAATGGCATTTCAATTTATTTTTTAGGTGACTGACAGGATTACTTTATTCTCTTGCCGCCCATGTAATGCAGCAGCAAAGAGGATGGCCTTTAATGTCTATATGCTGCACATATGTGTCCACGAGCAGCAACGTTTCAAAAACAGCTCCGTTCTCTAGTAATGATTAGGAGCTGGTGGGGCAGGCTCTCAATCATGTGACCACTGTGAAAGCCAGTAGTATTGATATTCCTATTGCACACTTTCCTGGATAAGGCTTTAGGAGCAACGGGTCCTGCAGCAATGTCCAGCTGGGTCTGGAGACATCACAGATCAAATGCATATATTTTAAAATACATATCACCATAGTGAATAAACAATAGTTAATAAATAAATAAATACATCTGCATTTAAATGATAGAAAATGCATACAAATTGCAAAGTCCATGTATAAATTACACACATGAATAATGTCCTCAGTGAGTATAGGAAAGGTTCCTCTCCACCAGTATGCAGACACACTATACACTCACCAGACTTAATTGACCCCTATTACAGGGAGTCAAAATTACGCATATGGGAAAATCCAAGATGTCATACATGAGGTCACAGGAATTAATTTATACTGCTGTTATCCATTATATATATATATATATATATATATATATATATATATAAAAACAGATATATATATATATATATATATATATATATTTATGTGTGTATAGCATATTCAAATCTCCAGTGTTGCCATACAGAGAGGGAGAGGAAAAAACACTCTCATGACGCAGTATTTCAAATAATTTATTTAAAAAAGAAGGTTGTATTGCACTTACATCAAATAAGACAGGGATCAGCATGTATTGTATAGAAAATGCCGGTTTGCGCTCCACCTGCGTTCTAGCTGATCGTAAACGTATCTCAAACACCACCCAAAACCATTTTTTCAGCCTATGAGATAAGTCATTTCCGGTCAGCTGGAGCGCAGGTGGAGCACAACCGGCAATTCCTATACAATAACTGCTGATCCCTGTCTTATTTGATGTAAGTGCAATAGAACCTCCTTTTTTAAATAAATGATTTTAAATACTGCATCATGAGAGTGTTCTTTCCTCTCCTTCTCCATTTGGCAACACTGGAGCCTTGGATACACTATTTATATACACATTGAATGGATAACAGCAGCAGTTTAAATTCATTCCTGTGACCTCATGTATGACATCTTGGATTTTCCCATATGCGTAATTTTGACTCCCTGTAATAGGGGTCAATTAAGTCTGGTGAGTACATAGTGCGTCTGCATGCTGGTGGAGAGGAAGCTTTCCTAAACTTACTGAGGACGTTATTTACATGTGGGATTAATACATGTACTTCACAGTTTTTTATATATTTTCTATCATTTAAATGAAGATGTATTTTTTTATTTCTTTATTCACTATGGTGATACATATTTTATGATATAAGAGTGCACCTCCTTTGTTTCTTATCATAGTATAGGTGTTTTTTTTTAACTTTACAACACACAGCTCTTTATTGTCATTTATTTGTTTTTTGGTTATTGATTTGCGCAGGTTTTCGAACCTATTGGGTTCCTATATTTTCTTTTAAATGCACCACAGATCATTAAATACATCCAAATATTTATTTAAGAATGATCACATCACAGAAGGCATAGTGCAACATTTCAGAGCCACGCAAGACTCCTCTGTCAGGCATGTGATAAACATGTAAATCAGTGCAGCAGTAAGTATAGGAAACAATGAAGGCGCGTGGGCCTAGCGCATTATCCTCAAAGCATATTTTATTAAATGGTATAAAATGCAGGTGAATGTACTCACATACCAATGCTTGCATCATAGCTTAGACATAACATCATCTGCTTAAGTCCATATACGTAAATTTGATGGATCACCTTTGATTAAAAACAACTCTATTTGGGTCAACCCCAACTATGCAGGTGGCCTAGTTTGTTCCATGGTAATAATTTCCAAGGTCAAATGTGTAAAATATATACTATATATAAGCAAGTGTCCAGTCTTTTGAGGGCAGAGAGGAGCACATTATCCACATGCAGTAATATGTCAAGATAGGAGTTTGACACCAGGTAGAGACTTAACGCACAGCGCAGGAGAGTGAATATAGCAACAATTTCATCAGTGCAACAGTGTTTAGAGTGCTCTCCACCAATCAAAGAACAAAGTTCTCTCCACCAATCAAAGAACAACGTTCTCTCCACCAATCAAAGAATAACTTTTTTTTATGGGTGGAGAGTGCTTTAGATACTGTGGCACTGATGTACACATTTATCACATGCCTGATGAAGGGGATCTGCGCGGCTCCGAAACGTTGCGCTATGTCTTCTGTGACCTGATTGTTCTTCAGCAAAGGTTTGGACATATTTGACGATCCGTGGTGTGCTGGGGAATATATTCAGTGTGACAGTCAATCGCAGTCATCATGTAATCAGGCAGACCTTTCCCGCCCCTGGGCATAATAGCCAAGTTCAAAGGTTTCCCAGGTTTCAACTTTATTCAAGTCTTCTTGTATGTATATACAGTATTTTTATATGTGGAATATGACATCTGTTGGTTCTGTATTCTCTTCTCTGACTTGTCGGGACTGATGTGTGTCTCTGCTATGTAGATTGCAAGCTCTGTTGTACAATAAACTCTTCCAGGTGTGCTTACAAAAACAAAATACTACAGTGGAGTAACACTATAAAAAAAGGAAATAATACCCCAAATGGGACTTTAAAGCGGTTTTCCGCCTCCCTCTCCAAAAATTAAAAGTCAGCAGCTACACATACTGTACACATATTGTAGCTGCTGATTTTTAATATTAAGACACTTACCCTCCTGGAGTCCAGCGATGTTGGCACCGCAGCTGATGTTTCCATCGACTGTCGGGTGCTGCTGCCGCCGCCATTGCCGGTAAGGGAACCCGGCCATGAAGCCTTGTAGCTTCACGACTGGGTCCCTACTGCGCATACACGAAGTGCGCTATGCTCGGTAATTGGCCAGGAAGCAGAGGGAGGAGTAGGGACCGAACCTCTGATGTACCGCGCCGCGGAAAGTCCGACAGAAGTGGGGACAGGGTACCTGTCAAAAACAGGTACTCGCTCCCCCCTCCCCCCTGAAAGGTGCCAAATGGCCAAATGTTGCACCGGGGGGGGGGGGGAGACAGAGAAGGAGAAGTTCCACTTTTGAGTGGAATTCTGCTTTAAGAGTAGAATAGAAAGGTAGTATGACAGAGATACTTTATTTTTTAAAGCGGAGTTCCAGCCACAAAATCGACATAATCGATTTTGTGGCCATCCGCTTGCTTTTTGTCACCTGAAAAGGAAATGGATAGTTACGATTTTTTATTTATTTTTTTACTTACCTTGTTATTGTAGAAAAATATACTCACCTTTCTTCCACTTCCTCCCTCAGTGGCCGCGGTCCGCGCAGTCGCTTCCGGTTTGCAATGATTCCTGGGAGCTGAACATCATCGCTCCCAGGAATCAATGCGCCGGCACCGTACCTGCTCGTCACTTCCGGTTCGATGCAGAATTCCCTGCTAAACAGCTTCTGGGCATGCCCAGAAGCTGTGGAGGAATGTGGCGCCGCACCAGAAGTGATGAGAGGGGCCGGTGCAGGCGCATTCTGGGAGAAGAGGACACGGAAGAGGACGCAGAAGAGGATCGCGCTGGCTTCAGCTGCCCACATCCGAGATGGCAACGCTGGAGAAGAAATTTTAAAGGTGAGTATTTCTTCTTGCAGGTAAGTGCGAACCGGGACAGATCAGAGGCTATCAATTGTGGAATGCACTAGCCCTGACTGTCCCAGGGGTATTTTTTTGAAAAAAAAATGTCATGGCCGGAACTCCGCTTTACAATCATAAAACATGACCAAGTGGTCAATTGGTAACCTCATAAATAAAAACAAAGAGTATGATGACGCACAATGTTATAAGCAAGGCACCCTCTGAGTCAAAGATGCATCACTGGAGCACCAGGTTGGCCAATGTGGAGTATAAGGCCAAATCCTTGAGTGGGTTCATAAGGCAACCCAACGCTATTCAGAGATAACTATTTTCTCCTTCTTCAGGGGAGGAGAGGAGTGCAAAAACTCTACAATGTAAAAAAATATTAGGAATATATATATAAACATTTGTTACATCAAACAGGCAAGTCAAAATGAGGCAGATATGTAATGAATCCTCACATAAGGTCATCACAAGGAAAAAAGAAATACGTATGACAATGGCAAACTCCAACAAAGTGCATTAATACGCCCACCGAAGAAGGAAGAACCGAAAAATATAGATTTGGCCACACCACAGATGTCCACACATGCACAAATATTTTACCCAACCATGGGGAATCAGTAAATACATATAAACATGAAAATACTGTGTGTGTGTGGGGGGGGGGTTGTAATTTTTTACAATATTTTGTTATACTACCTTACTAGTCTGCCCATAAAGTCCCACTTTCCTTTTTTTTCTAGTATTTACCGGAATGTTGGCAGAACTTCCTCTCTAGCTAAGACCAATGTCTAATTGGCCTCTTTCCCCTATACAACGGTGCGGTAACACAAACCAGCCAATACGATTTCACCTGTCACTAAGTTGGCAGCAGGAAAGTAAATCCCATTGGCTGGTGTTGGTTGATTGAACTGAAGTATTGAATGGGTTTTTATATGTTTTGGTGTGTTCTTGTTTTATTCAACTCATGTTATGTCTGCTATTACAAAAGTGTCCGGTAATCTGTAAATAGTTGATGTGAGAAGTGTTATTCTGATATAATGTAAATAAACATTATTTCTGATATTATTTGTAGACCCATTTAATGGGTTATGAATAATTGATGTGAAAAGTGATCTTTGCTTTGATGATGTTGTGAAAATAAACTTTATGGTTCCTCATCTCCGAATGTATTCTGTGACGGAGTGGAAGTGAAAAACAGATACTTAATGGTTTGGATTGCTTCTGATGGGACAGTAATATTTGTCAGCAATATCTCTCAGGAAATATATAAAGATAAACGGTTGACTGTTCAAATTGTTAGAATATTGCAGGAGTGTCTCCTAGACCCTTGCTACTGGGATGGGGTTTGGTATTGTTAAGTACCTGCATTCCATTATTCTATTAATGTTCTGTCTGCCTTAAGATAAACAAATCCTTAGATTGTAAGCTCCTTGAGGGCAGGTACTGATGTGAATGTGTAATGTATATGTAAAGCGCTGCGTAAATTGACAGCGCTATATAAGTACCTGAAATAAATAAATAATAAATGTATATGTGTATGTGGATTGGCTGCTAAGGGGAAAGGGGGATTATCCCACAGTGTATATCTCTTTGTGCATGTGTTTGAATAAACAGTTTGAGTTCTAGTTCACCCTCAATCTAGAGTCCTGTCTCTCATTGGGGGAAGCTGCTACAAGGGATTGCTATGCTCTTCATACTCCCTTGGATAATCACTAAGCTCTTGTAAGAGCTTGTTCCTGTTCCTGTTCCACTCTCTGGGGAAAGAGGTTCACCCACGGGAACCTGGAGCCTTGTCGTAGGTCCAGGGTCAGTAGGAGATGGCGAGACCCCAACCAAGCTGCGGCGGTTCGTGGGGTCTGAGGTGGTTATGGTGTCTGGTGGAGTGCTTGGAGCCCTCAGGAAGAACTAGGAGCATCCGTCAACAGAGGTACCCAGTCGGGGTGCCGGTTGATCCGTTACATATCCTAACTCTGCTCCATCCTAAGCTCTCCATGAAGATGGTTCACAAAAAGCGGACATGTGCCTCTGATGAGAAGAGTTAAAGTGATTTTAACCACTTAAGGACTGTAAGGTTTAACTCCCCTTCATGACCAAGCCATTTTTTGCGATCCAGCACTGCGTTACTTTAACCACTTACCGCCCGCCCGTCATCGATTTACTTCGGTAATTTAATGCTAAATAACGGGGTTATGGCAGCAGAAAGCTGCCATAACCTTAGTATTTTTCTAAATGGCCGGTGTCCTCTTTCAGATAAGGGTGGTCCCAGTGGTGGATTCGCCGCGGGATCACCCTTACGGTGTGGCGGAAGAGGTGCCCCGCCACGTCCTGGTTGTTTTCTCGCTTACTGGACCCGCCGGCAGCGGGGAAAACGATCCGGTCCCCGCTCCTCACAGACAGGAAGTCGAGGTAGGGCAAGATTACCCCTACTTGACTCTATGGTCTTGGAGGACCGGAGCAACGCCAAACGTCGTCTCCTAGGAACCGGTTTAACCACTTTAGCCCCGCTCACATTGAGGCTACTGCGGCAAAGTGCCGCGTTCCCGTCCAGCGACGTAGGCCTACGTCGGGCGGGTTCACGGCTCCCAGAGCGCGCTCCCGCGCGCCGCGGGTCCCGATTCCGATCAGATTCGGTAGGGAACCGATCAATCACCAGATACTGACCAATGATTTTTGGTCAGTGTCTGGCGATCGGTCCCCACCAATGGCAATCTGTCCCCTGTCTGTGTAATGTAAACACAGACAGGGGAAGTGATGTCACTGTCCCTCCTGGAGTCCTTTCGGTTCCAGGAGAGAGACAGAGACACACCAAAAACGTGAGTTTCCACCAACACTACACTGACACACCTCACATAGGCACATTTAACCCCTTCATCACCTCTGATCACCCCCTGATCACCCCCAAAACCCCTCACAGTGAACACTATATACAGTGGTATACAGATATTTTACTGATCACTGTATAAGTGTCACTTGTGAGCGTAGTTTGCGCTTAGGCCCAAATAGGGTTAGGGCACCCGCCACCTATCCCCTAATAAAGTTTTAACCCCTTGATCAGCCCCAGTTAACCCCTTCACTACCTATTACTATTGTGCACTAAATACAGTATATAGGTAAATACTGATCACTGTATTTAGTGTCACTAGTGACCCTAATTTGCGCTTGCGCTAAGCCCATATAGGGTTAGGGCACCCGCCACCTATCCCGTAATAAACTTTTAACCCCTTGATCTTCCCCAGTTAATCCCTTCACTCTCTATAACACAGTGCACTAATATAAACAGTAAATCAGATAACTACTGATCACTGTATTTAGTGTCACTTGTGATCCTAATTTGCGCTTGCGCTAGGCCCAAACAGGTTTAGGCCACCCGCCATCTATCCTCTATAAAGGTTTAACCCCTTGATCTCCCCCAGTTTAACCCCTTCACTTCCCTGTCACAGTGTTCACTATATACAGTGATTACCGATCACTGTATTAGCGTCACGGGTGACACAACTTAGGCTAGCTAGTTAGCGTCAGGGTCCCACTACACCACCGTTACTTAGCGTCAGTTAGAGTCAAGTACACTAACACACACACACCACCGTTACTAGTATAGTGTTTGAACAGATCAATATCTGATCTGATCAGAACTATACTAGCGTCCTCATAATTTAGTGTTCCCCAAACGCAGTGTTTGCACGATCAGCACTGATTCCTGCTAGCACCTGCGTTTAGCCCCCTTGCCCAGACCACCTTACCCAGGCAAGTGTAGTAATCAATAGATTACTGACACTTCCAAAAAACACATCACACAAAACCGCTGCGTTAGCAGAGTCAGGCCTGATCTCTGTTAGCACTAGCAGTTTTTTTTTTGTAGCGACCAAATAGTCCTCGACAACCAGGTGCTTTTATTACCTAGTAGTCGCATCACTGTACGGGTAAATTTAGCTACCAAAATGACAAAACGTTCGTTCAGTGATGATGCTATATACAGTATAATGACCATGTCAAGTGAGAGCGATGGGGAAGCCTCACTGGCAGAATCAGGGTCAATATACGAACCAGATGATGGCAGCGGCTCCCTGACAGATAGCTCCGACAGAGGGGTCCCTGCTAGGGTCAGGCGTACCCGACCCCATTCTGGAGTTGTTGACTTGCAAGAACCGGGGGTTTCTCGTATGCAGCAGAGTGCCAGTACTAGTGTCGCTCACACTTCTCGTGAACTGGCAAGCACGAGCGGCCTAGTACACCCTGGACCTTCAACCAGCGCTGCAGTATCACCTGGTGACGTGGCGAGTCACCTGAGTGCAGTTGAAGCTGGTGCGGTGGCTAGCACGAGTAGTGGCCCGCAGCCACCGCGTATCCGAAGACAGGCCCGTAGAGCCCATAGTGTCCTCCCTGAAGCGCTGGCATATCCTAATTGGCAGCCCACAGATTCCACAGCGCCAGTACTTCCCCCATTCACCGCCCAACCCGGAATCCAAGTGGAAACAGCTGGTTTTAATCCCATAAACTTTTTTGAGCTGTTTTTCACTGAAGATCTTTACAGATCTATTGTGGACCAATCAAATTTGTATGCTCAACAATTTATCGCCGCCAACCCAAATTCACCCCTTGCCAGACCATTTGCCTGGAATCCTATTACGATTCAGGAGTTTAAAACCTATCTGGGCCTTTCCCTCAACACGGGCATTACAAGAAAGAATGAATTGCGGTTATATTGGTCCACTGACCCAATTCATCAAATGTACGTGTTCTCTGCTGCTATGTCCAGGGCTCGATACAAACAAATATTTCGGTTCATGCATTTCAACGACAATGAACTCTGTCGTCCTCGGGGAGACCCTGAATATGATCGGCTCCACAAAATTCGGCCCCTCGTAGACCACTTCAATCAGCGGTTCGCAGCCTTATTTACCCCCCAACAAGATGTCTGCGTTGACGAGTCCCTGATTAAGTTTACTGGCCGTCTTGCTATCAAACAGTACCTCCCCAGCAAGCGTGCCAGATACGGGGTCAAGTTGTATAAGCTTTGTGACAGGGCCACAGGCTATACAGTTAATTTCCGTGTCTACGAGGGAAAAGACAGCACTGTGGAGCCCCCCGACTGCCCAGGCTACATAGGGAGCAGCGGCAAGATAGTTTGGGACTTGGTGCCACCCTTATTCGGAAAGGGGTACCACTTGTACGTGGACAATTTCTATTCAAGCGTGCCACTTTTTAGACACCTCTTTCAATTGCAAATTGGCGCTTGTGGCACCGTGCGAATCTAATCGCCGGGGCTTCCACCAACGGCTAGTAAATGCCCCACTGAGCTCGGGGGAGAGAGCCTGCTTGAGGTGTGATGAATTGCTTGCAGTGAAGTGGAGGGACAAAAGAAACGTTTACGTGCTGTCCTCCATTCACCCAGACACGGCAGTCCAAATTTCTACGGTCACTGGTGTTGTTGAGAAGCCCCTCTGTGTCCACGACTATAACCGTAAAATGGGAGGGGTGGACTTCAACGACCAGATGATGGGACCGTACCTAATTGCCCGTAAGACCAGACGCTGGTACAAAAAAGTGTCTGTATACCTATTTCAGTTGGCTGTTTACAACGCTTTTGTGTTATACAAAGCGTCTGTCGGAACATTATCCTTCTTTCAATTCCAAGAAGAGATAATCAGAGCCCTTCTGTATCCAGCTGGTGCTCCTGCCCCAATTCACCAACCAGATGCAGTGAGCCGGCTGCATGAGAGGCATTTTCCGAAATTCCTCCCGAGTACCCGTACCCAACGATACCCCTAAAAAAGATGCCGTGTCTGCAGCAAGCGCGGATTTAGGCGTGACACCCGGAATTATTGTCCCGACTGTCCTGACCAACCTGGTCTTTGCCACGGTGACTGTTTCCGTCGCTACCACACACTAGTGGATTATTAGCGTAGGGTACAGCACGGCACAGTTTAGGGCACATTTACACAGGGTCTCAAAAGATGTTCGATGGCTATCGTCATTTTGAGAGACCCGAACCTGGAACCTGGAACTCGACGTTTGAAGAAAAAAAAAAAAAACATAAAAGCAAAAAATAGTTGTCGTCTCAGTCTGCACTTCCTATGTACTTTTAATGTCCTTTGTATGTTTTTCATTCTTTTGTGACATGTTTCTCTTGCAGGTACTCGTCGGCTACCACGCATTGATTTTATATATTCTGACACAAACAGCGTTTGCGCTCAGCATATATGGATACCTTTGCTGATAGCAGCTGTGGTGATTTTCTGATTTCAGCACTGCAGTTAAAATCCTATTTTGGTATACGTGGATAGTGTCGTGTATACCCATCATTAAATTCAGTGGGTGGTTGTTTGGGCGGTTAATGATGAGTAATACTACGCATTATTCCTGTGCTGATTTCTGATAGGTTCTCTTTTTTTTCGTTCAGCCCACAGGCTGCATGAAAAAAAAAAAACCTATATGCCAAACAAAGACCAGCAATGTACTGGTACGTTGCTGGACTTTGAGTGGTTATACCAGGATGATGCCTGCAGATTTAGGCATCATCTTGGTATCGTTTTTTACAGCAAGCGGTCGGCTTACATGTAAAAGCAATCCTAGTGGATAATTGGCCGCTAGACTGCTTTTACATGCAGTGGGAGGGGACTCCCCCCCCTCCTGCCGCCTTCCGCTGCCTTCCACGGTTTTTCTCGGGCTCTCCCGTCCCATCGGTTAACCCGAGAGTGCAGCCGGTGGTTCAATTATCTAACCATAGAGCTGATTGGAGATGAGAATGGCTCCAATCATCTCTATGGCCTAAGATGCCGGAGGCTACGAGCATTTCATGACTTCTGTTTCGCCAGAAATAAACAGCGCCATTGGGAAATTGGGAAAGTATTTTATCACACCAATTTTGGTATGGTCAGATGCGTTAAGGTCAGAGGAAAGATCTAGAGTCTAAAAGACCCCAATTTTTTTTAAAAAGAGTACCTGACACTACAGATTGCTATCATAGGGGAAATTTAAATTCACCCTGATAACAATAAAAATTATTAAAGAAAAAAAAAATGAAAGAAAAGGTGTCAAAATAACATAAGAAAGCAAATTAAAAAAGAAAAAGAAAAAAAAAAATCAAGCCCCCCTGTCCCCCTGTGCTTGCGTGCAAATGTGCGCACAAGCGTTGGTCTAGTGTCATATGTAAACCGCAATTTCAGCATGCATGTGAGGTATCGCCACGAACGCCAGGTCGAGGGCAGTAATTCTTGCGGTAGACCTCCTCTGTAAGTCCAAAGTGGTAACCTGTAAAGACTTTTAAAGGCTTTTAAAACCGTACGTAGTTTGTTGCCACGGCACGGGCGTGCGCAATTTTTAAAGTATGTCATGTTAGGTGTCTATGAACTCGGCATAAGATCATCTTTTAAATTTTACCAAACAATTTGGAATTATATAGTGTATTTCTGCATTAAATATAAAAAAAGTGTTTTTTTACGCAAAAATTGCGTTTGGAAAATGTGTGCGCAAATACCGTGTAACAAAAAAAATTACAACATCCACCATTTTGTTCTGTAGGGCCTCTGCTTTAAAAAATATATAATGTTTGGGGGTTCAAAGTAATTTTCTTGTGAAAAAAAAATATTTTTTCATGTAAACAAAAACTCACAGAAAAGGCTTGGTTTTCAAGTGGTTAGAAGAGTGGGTGATGTGTTGCTAAAATTGAGCATAAAATGCCAGGACTGTTCAAACACCCCCCAAATTACCCTTTTTTGGAAAGTAGACACCCAAAGCTATTTGCTAAGAGGCATATTGAGTCCATGGAGTATTTTATATTTTGCCCTAAGTTTCAGGAAAATGACAATTTGGTTTTTTTTGTTTTTTTTTTTACACAAAGTTGTCACTAAATAATATATTGCTCACGCATGCCATGGGTATATGTGAAATGACACCCCAAAATACATTCTGCTGCTTCTCCTGAGTACAGGGATACCCCATGTGTGAGACTTTTTGTCAGTCTAGCCGATTACAGGACCCCGAAAACCAATCCACACCTTCTGGCTTTCTAAGGGCGTAAATTGTTGATCTCACTCCTTACTACCTATCACACTTTTGAAGGCCATGAAATGCCAAAATGGCACAAAACCCCCCCAAATGACCCCATTTTGCAAAGTAGACACTCCAAGCTATTAGATGAGAGGCATGATGAGTCCATGGAATATTTTATATTTTGCCACAAGTTTCAGGAAAATTATTATTTTTTTTTTTTGTACACAAAGTTGTCAGTAAATGATATATTGCTCACACATGCCATGGGTATATGTGAAATGACACCCCAAAATACATTCTGCTGCTTCTCCTGAGTACAGGGATACCCCATGTGTGAGACTTTTTTGCAATCTAGCCGCGTACAGGACCCGGAAAACCACTCCCCACCTTCAGGCTTTCTAAGGGCGTAAATTGTTGATCTCACTCCTTACTACCTATTACACTTTTGAAGGCCATGAAATGCCAAGATGGCACAAAACCCCCCCAAATGACCCCATTTTGCAAAGTAGACACTCCAATCTATTTGCTGAGAGGCATGGTGAGTATTTTGCATCTCTCATTTTTTTTGGAAAATGAAGAAAAAACAGGAAAATGCATTTTTTTCCTCTTTTTTCAATTTCCAAAACTTTGTGACAAAAAGTGAGATCTGCAAAACCCTCAACATGCCTCTCTGCAAATAGCTTAGGGTGTCTACTTTCCGAAAAGGGGTCATTTGGGGGGGGGGGGGGGGGTTGTGCTGTCTTGGCATTTCATGGCCTCCGAAACTGTGATAGGTAGTCAGGAGTGAAATCAGCAATTTACGCCCTTGGAAAGCCTGAAAGTGGGGGTTGGCTTTCGAGGACCTGTACTTTGCTAGACTGCAAAAAAGTCTCACACATGGGGTATCCCTGTACTCAGGAGAAGCAGCAGAATGTATTTTGGGGTGTCATTTCACATATACCCATGGCACGTCTGAGCAATATATCATTTAGTGACAACTTTGTGTAAAAAAACAAAAAAAAAAATAATAATAATATATTTTCTGGAACTTGTGGCAAAATATAAAATATTCCATGGACTCACCATGCTTCTCAGCAAATAGCTTGGTGTGTCTACTTTGCAAAATGGGGTCATTTGGGGGGGTTTTGTGCTATCTTGAAATTTCAGGGCCTCCGAAACTGTGATGGGTAGTCAGGAGTGAAATCAACAATTTACGCCATTAGAAAACCTAAAGATGGAGATTGATTTTCGGGGTCCCGTACACAGCTAGGCTCCCAAAAAGTCTCACATATGTGGTATCCCTGTACTCAGGAGAAGCAGCAGAATATATTTTGGAGTGTAATTACACATATACCCATGGCATGTGTGAGAAATTTATCTTTTAGTGACAACTTTGTGTTAAAAAAAAAAAAAAATTTTTTTTTAGTCATTTTTCAAACACCTGTGACAAAAAAATGAAATATTCAATGAGCTCAACATGCCTCTCAGAACATTCCTTAGGATGTCTACTTTCCAAAAAGTGGTAATTTGGGGGGTCTTGTACTGCCCTGCCATTTTAGCACTTCATGAATTGAGATAGGCAGTCAGAAATTAAAGCTGCGTAAAATTTCAGTATTTACACCATAGTTTGTAGACGCTATAACTTTTGCGCAAACCAATAAAAATACGCTCATTGAATTTTTTTTTGTCAAAGACATGTAGATAAATATATTTTGGCCAAAAAAATGACATAAATTGAGTATATTGGATATTTTTTAAAAGACAAAGTTGAAAATGTCATTTTTTTGCAAAATGTTCGCTCTTTTTTTATTAATATCGCAAAAAATAAAAAGCGCAGAGGTGATCAAATACCACCAAAAGAAAGCTCTGTTTGTGGGAAAAAAAGGACGTAAATTTCGTTTGGGTACCACATTGCATGACCGCACAATTGTCAGTTAAAGTCGCACAATGCCGAAGCACAAAAAGTGGTCTGGACGGAAGACAGCAAAATCCTCCGGTGGTAAAGTGGTTAAAGAGCCAATTATTTTTTAGCAATTTTTTTTTTTTTTTAGTGTAGATGTGAGGTGTGAGGTCTTTTTGACCCCAGATCTTACATTAAAGAGGACCTGTCCTGCTCATTTCTATTACAAGGGATGTTTACATTCATTGTAATAGGAATAAAAATGATCAAAAACATTTTTTTAAAAAAAACTGTGTAAAAATAAAAAATAATAAATAAAATAAATAGGAAAAAACATAAATTAAAGCGCCCTGTCCCCTGCTCACGCGCAGAAGCGAAAGCACTTGCAAGTCCCACCCACATTTGTAAACGGTGTTAAAACCATACATGTGAGGTATTGCTGCGATTGTTAGAGTGAGAGCAATAATTTGAGCCCTAGACCTCCTCTGTAACTCTAAGTGGGCAACCTGTAGAAATTTATAAAGTGTCGCCTATGGGGATTTTTAAGTACCAAAGTTTGTCGCCATTCCACGAGCGTGCGCAATTTTGAAGCATGACATGTTGGGTATCTATTTACTCCGCGTAACATTATCTTTCACATTATAGAATAAATTGGGGTAACTTTACTGGTTTCTTATTTTTTCATTTTAAAAAAGGGGATTTTTTAAAAAAAATTGCGTTTGGAAGACCGCTGCACAAATACGGTGTGATAAAAAATATTGCAACAATCTCCATTTTATTCTCTAGGGTCTCTGCTAAAAAAATATATATATATATAATGTTTGGGGGTTCTAAGTAGTTTTCTAGCAAAAAAAAAACAGATTTTAGCTTATAAACAACAAGTGTCAGAAATAGGCCCGGTCCTTAAGTGGTTAACTGACAATTGCGCAGTCGTGCAACGCTGTACCCAAAAAAATGTATGTTTTTTTCCCCACAAATAGAGCTTTCTTTTGGTGGTAATTTATCACCTGTGCGATTTTTATTTTTTGCACAAAAAAAGAGCGACAATTTTGAAAAAAAAAAAACAAAAAAACAAACAATATTTTTCTGCTTTATAACATTCCCAATAAAAAAAAAAAAAAAAAAAAAAAAAAAAAATTTCATAATTTTAGGCCAATTTGTATTCTGCTACATATATTTGGGATAAAAATCCCAATAAGCGTATTTTGATTAGTCTATGCAAACGTTATCGCGTCTACAAACTAGGGGACATGTTTATGTCAATTTTAGCCAATATTCTATTTTTTTACTAGTAATGGCGGCGATGAGCGATTTTTAGTGGGACTGCGACATTGCGGTGGACAGATCGGACACCTAACTGACATTTTTTATGCTTTTGGGGGGAACAGTGACATTACTACAGTAATCAGTGCTAATAATATGCACTGTTACTGTACTAATGACACTGGTAGGGAAGGGGTTAACCCAGGGGTGATCAAAGGGTTAAATATATGCCTAGGGGGTGTTTTCTGAATGCGAGGGGGATGGGCTTATGGAATCAACACAGTGAGCCACCTTGCTGCAGTAAAAGGATAAGGGAATAACTTTTTAAATACCAAACATGTTATACTTACCTGCTCTGTGTAGTGGTTTTGCACAGAGCAGCCCTGATCCTCCTCTTCTGGGGTTCTCCCTGATTGGTGCTCCTGGCCCCTCCTTCCTGCTAAGCACCCCCACAGCAAGCAGCTTGCAATGGGGGCACCCAAGCACCGGCATACCCAGGCCCATTAATTCATATAGCTGGAGCTCGGCCCCGTCCCCTCTCTCCTCATTAGCTCACTGCCTGTGATTGACAGCAGCATGAGCCAATGAGACAGTGAGGAGGGAGAGACTCAGCAGAGGCGAGGCTCCTGTGCACAGCACTGGAGAAAGATCAGGCAAGTATTAGGAGGGCTGCAGAGATAAGGTTTTTAAGAATGCATGAAGATGAAAATTCTAGAGCCTTTACAACCACTTTAAGGGACATCTAAACCACACATAAAAATGTCATATATTGCAGAATTCAGCCCTTAGATGTGGTGACTGCATTCGTTATTTTTCATTTTAGGGTGTTCTATCTTTATTTTCACCTGGTGATCTTACCAGTTGTCACCCTAGGACAGTACTACAGAACATCTCCTCTTCTCCTTATCTCAGTACCATTGGGAGGTGTTCTGTGGACCTCAGACATGAACTAGGCACAGCTGATCACACCGCTTGAGATATCACTGCAGAAGACATAGGATAGAACTGGATTTCGGAAAGGACCAATAGGCACATTCACTTTTTTTAGAAGAGACATAACACTGTCAATGGAATGTTTGATGGACCAGGAGAGAGAGATCTCCTTTTACTTTTTGCAGTGATCTGCTATTAGCCTGGTAAAGCCATCCTACTGCTATTCACATATAGTATCTCACAAAAGTAAGTACACCCCTCACATTTTTATAAATATTTTCTTCTATCTTTTAATGTGACAACACTGAAGAAATGACACTTTGCTACAATGTAAAGTAGTGAGTGTACAGCTTGTATAACAGTGTAAATTTACTGTCCCCTCAAAATAACTCAACACACAGCCATTAATGTCTAAACCGCTTTCAACAAAAGTGAGTACACCCCTAAGTAAACATGTCCAAATTGGGCCCAAAGTGTCAATATTTTGTGTGGCCACCATTATTTTCCAGCACTGCCTTAACCCTTTTAGGCATGGAGTTCACCAGAGCTTCACAGTGTCAACACACAGCCATTAATGTTGAAACCGCTGGCAACAAAAGTGAGGACACCCCTATGTGAAAATGTCCAAATTGGGCCCAATAAGCCATTTTCCCTCCCCGGTGTCATGTGACTCGTTAGTGTTACAAGGTCTCAGGTGTGAATGGGAAGCAGGTGTGTTAAATTTGGTGTTATCGCTCTCACTCTCTCATACTGGTCACTGGAAGTTCAACATGGCACCTCATGGCAAAGAACTCTCTGAGGATCTAAAAAAAAGAATTGTTGCTTTATATAAAGATATAAGAAGATTGCCAAGACCCTGAAACTGAGCTACAGCACGGTGGCCAAGACCATACAGCAGTTTAACAGGACAGGTTCCACACAAAACAGGCCTCGCCATGGTCGACCAAAGAAGTTGAGTGCACGTGTTCAGTGTCATATCCAGAGGTTGTCTTTGGGAAATAGACGTATGAGTGCTGCCAGCATTGCTGCAGAGGTTGAAGGGGTGGGGGGGTCAGCCTGTCAGTGCTCAGACCATACGCCGCACACTGCATCAAATTGGTCTGCATGGCTGTCATCCCAGAATGAAGCCTCTTCTAAAGATGATGGACAAGAAAGACCACAAACAGTTTGCTGAAGACAAGCAGACTAAGGACATGGATTATGGAACCATGTCCTGTGGTCTGATGAGACCAAGATAAACTTATTTGGTTCAGATGGTGTCAAGCGTGTGTGGCGGCAACCAGGTGAGGAGTACAAAGACAAGTGTGTCTTCCTACAGTCATGCATGGTGGTGGGAGTGTCATGGTCTGGGGCTGCATGAGTGCTGCCGACACTGGGGAGCTACAGTGAATCAATAATACTAACATGTACTGTGACATACAGAAGCAGAGCATGATCCCCTCCCTTAGGAGACTGGGCCACAGGTCAGTATTCCAACATGACCACCGCCTTTCTAAAGAAGCTGAGGGTAAAGGTGATGGACTGGCCAAGCATGTCTCCAGACCTAAACCCTATTGAGCATCTGTGGGGCATCCTCAAATGGAAGGTGGAGGAGCGCAAGGTCTCTAACATCCACCAGCTCTGTGATGTCATCATGGAGGAGTGGAAGAGGACTCCAGGGGCAACCTGTGAAGCTCTGGTGAATAATGGTGGCCACACAAAATATTGACACTTTGGGCCCAATTTGGACATTGTCACTTAGGGGTGTACTCGCTTTTGTTGCCAGCAGTTTAGACATTAATGGCTGTGTGTTGAGTTATTTTGAGGGGACAGTAAATTTACACTGTTATACAAGCTGTACACTCAATACTTTACATTGTAGCAAAGTGTCATTTCTTCAGTGTTGTCACATGAAAAGATAGAATAAAATAATGATAAAAATGTGAGGGGTGAACTCACTTTACTCACATTACCTATCATCTTTTTCTTAAATGTAATCTTGCTTACACAAAAATGTTATGTATCTCAATCAGCAAGAGGGCTACAGGGGTCCTTAGAGTGGAAGCTATGTCTTCTTCCACTCTAAGCACCCCCTGTAGCCCTCGTGCTGATTGAGATACTTAAATAAAAAAAAAAAATACATTTGTGTAAAAGATTAAATTTGAGAAAAAGATGTTAGCTAATCATAAATTTCTGATACGTATATATTGATTTCTCTTTATATTGTTTTTCCATGTAGAAATTATCTGTATGTATGGTACTGAGCTCCCGAAGAAGTGCGAAATCGGCGCAAAACATGTCAGTCTGACGGTAACCCAAATATTGGACATGATACCAATGTGTTGGTCGCCTACCTTTGTCGGCATACAGGAACTCCCTGGATGGCGGATAGGTTTACAATAAACTTTGGGTATATATATATCCAACACTAAGGACATTTCTCCATTTTGGAATCAATGTTTTGAATTTTTGTTTATTTTTTTTAAATATTGTAATAAAATGTATAGTTTTTAGATACATTTTAGTCCTTTGTAAGGTTGTATTGTGCCACCAAAGTCCATTTCCCTACGCATTTTCAATACTATTTGACATAGGATAGGGCATAGATTTATATACAGTATTCGTGCTCACAGTGCCACTCTGTGGTGACATTTAACATGACATTACACTTCAATCCACGCTTAAACCCTCTTTTTCTTCTTTCCGGATTCCTGTGGGGAAAAGCAGGTTAAAAAAGAATCTGACATTTTTTTTTTTTTTTGGGGGGGGGGTCACTTACCTTATTTTATGGGCATCTCTGTCCGACTTCCTCCTTCTGCGGCCGCGGCCCCGGACACCACTTCCAGTTTCGCATTGCGTGCTGGGAGATGTGAATCATCAATTCCAGGATGCAATGGGAATGGCCAGCCGTTACTCTGATTGCCGATCGTAATCTATAGAGCATGTGCAAGATTGCGATCGGCATTCTGGGAGCCAGAAACCAGGAAGAAGGTCACAGCGGGGGACACAGCGGCTTCAGACGCCCACACCAGAGATGGCCGCGCTCTACAATCAATTTTAAAGGTAAGATTGTATCTAAATTCAATTACTGTCTTGTACTGTAATGTGGGGTTAGTGTTAGTGTAATTGGTGTTAGCTTAGGATTAGGGGGGTATTTTTAGCTAAAAAAATGTGTATGTGGCCGAAACTCCGCTTTAACACTGGATCTGGGATCTAGCATTTGTTTGATTCCTGAAACCTCACTGAATTGTGCATAAAGGTAAAAACTTTCTGCAAAATACCATCAGTCCTGATATGTGTCATCGGAGGAGGGAGAATTAGAGACATGTTAGAAATACAATGATCAGGAAATAGGCGGGATGGATGTGGGATTTGTACCACACCAGGATATACATTAGGCAGGCCATACATGGGTTGAATCTTGGTTGGCCCCATAAAAGACGATAAGGGAGTTTTGGCCACAAAGGACAGGGAAAAGGAGGAAGTGTTAAATAATTTCTTCTCTTCAGTCTTCACAAAGGAATCTGGGGGCTACACTAACCCAGCTTGTAAGGCCAAACTAAACAACACACCTCAGGAAATACCGCCATGGCTAACAGAAGATAGAACTAAACTAGAGAAACTTAACATAAATAAATCACCGGAACCGGATGGCTTGCACCCGAGGGTTCTTAAAGAGCTCAGCCAGGTGATTGCCAGACCATTATTCTTGATCTTTAAGGATAGTTTACAGACGGGTATGGTGCCAGCTGATTGGAAAAAAGCCAACGTGGTACCAATATTTAAAAAGGGGCTGAGATGTATCCCGGGTAACTATAGGCCGGTCAGCCTAACATCAGTAGTCTGCAAGATTTTGGAGGGGATGTTAAGGGACCACATACAAGACTTTAGTAATGAAAACGGTATTAGTAGTAATCAGCATGGATTCATGAAAAATCGTTCGTGCCAAACCAATCTATTAACCTTCTACGATGAAGTGAGCTGCCACCTAGATAAAGGAAAGCCTGTGGATGTGTTGTATCTGGACTTTGCAAAGGCCTTTGACACCGTTCCCCACAAACGCTTACTGTTCAAACTAAGGAAGGTAGGTATGGACCATAAGGTGAGTACCTGGATAGAGAACTGGCTCCAGGGGAGAGTCCAGAGGGTGATGATTAATGGGGAGTACTCAGATTGGGCGGGTGTGGAAAGTGGGGCCCCCCAGGGTTCTGTCCTGGGGCCAATCCTGTTTAATTTATTCATAAATGATCTGGAGGAGGGGATATCTAGTACAATCTCAGTATTTGCAGATGATACTAAACTAGGCATGCCAATATCTTCTATGCAGGATGTGGAAACCTTGCAAGCGGACCTGAACAAAAAAACGGGGTGGGCAACTACATGGCAGATGAGGTTTAATGTTGAAAAATGTAAAGTAATGCACCTGGGTGCCAGAAACCAGAAAGCAAGCTACTCACTAGGGGGGGAGCCTCTGGGTGAGTCTAGGATGGAAAAGGACCTGGGGGTACTGGTAGACAACAGGCTTGGCATTGGCATGCAAAGCCAACAGAATACTGGGATGTATAAAAAAGGGGATTAACTCCAGAAATAAAGAGATTATTCTTCCTCTCTACAAGACTCTGGTCCGGCCACATCTGGAGTATGCTGTCCAGTTCTGGGCACCGGTCCTCAGGAAGGATGTGCTGGAACTGGAGAGAGTCCAGAGAAGGGCAACAAAAATAATTAGGGGAATGGAGGACATCAGCTATGAGGAAAGACTACAAGCACTGAACTTATTGTCTCTGGAGAAGAGACGATTGAGGGGGGATATGATATCAATGTACAAATACTGTACTGGCGACCCGAGCATAAGGAACAAACTATTCAGAGGAAGGGAATACAATAAGACACGTGGCCACTCACTAAAACTAGAGGAAAGGCGGTTTAACCTTAAAATACGTAGGGGGTTCTTCACTGTAAGAGCGGTAAGGATGTGGAATTCTCTTCCACAAGCAGTCGTATCAGCAGGGACCATCGATAGTTTCAAAAAACGATTAGATGGGCACCTTAAAGACCACAACATACAGGGGTATGCAATTTACGGTAAACAGCAAGCACACACACACATCATAGGTTGAACTGGATGGACTGATGTCTTTTTTCAACCTCACTAACTATGTAACTATGTAGGGACCAGCAGAGATTCAAACTGTGTATGGGCAGGCTGAATGTACCAATGTTGATCAATCAACTTAGGTACAACCAGCATGCCGGGTTTTACCTGCGACTATCTTTAGTGGCATTGGATCATTATAGCCGCTAGCAAAAATCACTGTCTTCTCCTGGTGGGGACAGCTCCCCCCCCCTCCCCCCCGCCTATATACCAACAGACACACAGACATTATATAGGGAACTCAGGGATATAATGGGGGTATATACACTTACTCCACTGTCAGCAATACAATAATGTAATGATACAATTATATAATGGTACAATGTTATATTATTTCCATAATACAATGATAGAATAATTTAATTATCCAATAATTTAATGATATAATGATACAATGATAGAATAATTGTATACAGTGATATAATAATAAAATGATACGATATAATGGGATTGATTTACTAAAACTGGAGAGTGCAAAATCTGGTTCAGCTGTGCATTGAAACCAATCAGCTTTTAAGTTCAGCTTGTTTAACCTCATGCCGACCGGGCCATAGCCAAATGACGGATGCAGCATGCCCGGATTATTCTGGGAAGGCGTACAATGACGCCCTCCCAGAATCGTGCCCCCTGGGAAGTGTCAATGCCCACCCGAAAACATTACCCACTCCCAGTAGTACTGAGTCCGGAGTTCCAGTATCTGTCCCAGGCCGGTGCCAAGAGCCTCTGTTGTTGTAGTTCCGCTGCTGGCCTATAATTCCCCTGGCAGTGCACTGGTTGCTATCGCCGCCTGGCTTTTAGCAACCAGTGAGGTCACGATGGCCTGAGGAGAATGAGATCAAGGCCCCAGCATTCAGAGCGGAGCCTTCTTCCTCCTCCGCCACGCGTCTAGTGGAGTGTTGGCTCCACCCACCTCCTCCCTCCAGCTTCTCCAGGCTCCAGGCCAGCGCGGTGAAGGGTGAAAGCAGATGTGTGATGCTGGCTCAGCCTGGCGACCTCCTTATCTCAGGGTTAGACTCAGTCTCTATCGCCCTTCCATAGGAGCTCCTTCCTACCTATAAGTGAGTACAATAATTCATGTCTAAAATCAAAGAATACAGTCAGGTATGGATGCCATTATTTATGAAAAAAAGTGCTGCCCTTTTAGTATTGACATAACTGCTGCCATAACTCCGGTATTTAACGTCAAAGTACCGACGTAAATACACGGTGGGCAGTCCGGAAGTGGTTGTAAACCTCCAACAAAAAAAGAATAAATCAAAAACCTGTAAGACAAAGGCATAATGAGCTAGTATGCATCACACACTAGCTCATTATGAAATACTTACCTTAGAAGGAGGCCCTTCCAGCGGCGCCCGCTCACCGATGAGATAGCCGACATGTTCACCCTTCTTCCTCCAGGTTCGCGTCCTTGGTCGGAGCCACGATGACGTCACTCCCGCGAATGGGAGCAGGAGCCGCTGTTCATGGCACAGGGCTCTGAAGGAATGGCACGGGCGGCCGTTCCTTCAGAGTGCATGCGCCGGTGATGTCACTGGCTGCATGCAAAGTAAATATCTCCTAAACGGTGCATAGGAGATATTTACACTACCTATAGGTAAGCCTTATCATAGGATCACCTATAGGTACAACGTACAGAGGAACTTTATTTCCTCTTTAACCACTTGCCTACCAGGCACTTAAACCCCCTTCCTGCCCAGGCCATTCTCAGCTTACAGCGCTGTCACACTTTGAATGACAATTGCACGGTCATGCAACACTGTACCCATATGATAATGTTATCATTTTTTTTTTCAAACAAATAGAGATTTCTTTTGGTGGCATTTAATCACTACTGGGGTTTTTTTTTTTTTTTTTTGCTGAACAAACAAAAAAAGACCGAAAATTGGAAAAAAAAAAAAAACAGTTTTTATAGTTTGTTATAAAATTTTGAAAAAAAAAGGTAATTTTTCTCCTTCACTGATGGGCATTGATGAGGCGGCACTGATGGGCCCTAATAGGCTGCACTGATAGGTGATACTAATGGGCACTGATATGCTGCAATGATGGGCACTGATAGGCACTGATATGCTGCACCGAAGGGCACTGATAAGGTGGCACTTATAAGGCAGCACTGATAAGGGGACACTGATGGGCACTGATAAGGCAGCACTGATGGGTGGCACCAATGGGCACTGATGACTGGCATTGAAGGGCACTAATAGGTGGCACTGATAGGTGGCACTAATGGGCACTGACAAGCACTAATAGGTTGCACTGATGGGCACTGATAGGTAGCACTGATGGGTGGCACTTATGGACAATGATAGGCACTGGTATGTGACACTGATTGCCAGCACTGATGATGGGTCAATGATTGGCACTGATAGGTGGCACTAGTGGGCACTGATAGGTGGCACTGGTAGGTGGCACTGACCTGCATTGGTAGGTGCTGCTAGTCGGCACTGGTAGGTGGCACTGGTGGGTAAAGTTGTTCTTCCTCTTCCTCTTCAATATTTACTGTGACATTTTCTAGACATATTTTTAAATGATACCATGAATCCTTATTTGTACTAATTTCCAGCTGAAAAGTCATATTGAGTCACCAGCATCTGCGTCTACATTGACACGGCACAAAACATAATCTCCATGTCCCCTAACCACTTCCAGACCGCCCACCGCATATATACTGTGGCAGGGCGGCCTGGAAAATCACATATAGGTACATGATTTTGTGCAGGGGTTCTCGGGGACGTGCGCGCGCCTGCTGGAGCACCACTCCTGCTGTGACCAGACACAGCGGGTCTGGTGGCCACAATGGCTGCCGGCCACTTGCGATTATGCCGGAGAATGACAGAACATCCATCTGCCTATATAAACAAGACAGACGGCTGTTCTGTCACAGAGGAAGAGAGAGATCTTGTGTTTCAGCTAAGCTCAGATCTCTCTTTTCCTCTGGTACATCCACCCCCCCCCCCACACACACACAGCTAGAAAGCACTCCCTAGGAGCACACTTAACCCCTTGGTCACCCCCAGTTTTAACCCCTTCCCTGCCAGTGTCATTTATACAGTAACCATGCATTTTTTTAGCACTGATCACTGTATTGGTGTCACTGGTCACTGGTGTCACTTAAGTGTCAGATTTGTCCGCCGCAATGTCGTAGTCCCCAGGGCCGGACTGGGTATAAAAACCAGCCCTGGAAAAAATGACATACCAGCCCCATAGCATTGCGTCATTATACCAGCGCAACGTCATTTTCAGCACAACGTCCCTCCCCCCTCCCCCTAATACAATGCTGATCCCCAGACCCCTCAGTAAGCACCCCCACCTAGTACAGACCCCACAGTAAGCCCCCCACCTAGTACAGACAACTTAGTAAGCCCTCCAGTACAGACCCCTGCCAGTACAGACCCCCTCAGTAAGCCCCCCTGCCAGTACAGACCCCCTCAGTAAGCCCCCCTGCCAGTACAGACCCCCTCAGTAAGCCCCCCTGCCAGTACAGACCCCTCAGTAAGCCCCCCCCACCTAGTACAGACCCTTCAGTAAGCCCCCCTCCAAGTACAGCCCCTCAGTAAGCCCCCCTCCCAGTACAGACCCCTCAGTAAGCCCCCTCCCAGTACAGACCCCTCAGGAAGCCCCCCTCTCAGTACAGACACCTCAATAATCCCCCTCCCAGTACAGACCCCCTCAGTAAGCCCCCCTCTCAGTACAGACCCCTCAGTAAGCCCTCCTCCCAGTACAGACCCCTCAGTAAGCCCCCTTCCAGCACAGACCCCTCAGTAATCCCCCCTCCCAGTACAGACCCCTCAGTAAGCCCCCTCCCAGTACAGACCCCTCAGTAAGCCCTCCTCCCAGTACAGACCCCTCAGTAAGCCCCCCTCCCAGTACAGACCCCTCAGTAAGCCCCCCTCCCAGTACAGACCCCTCAGTAAGCCCTCCTCCCAGTACAGACCCCTCAGTAAGCCCTCCTCCCAGTACAGACCCCTCAGTAAGCCCTCCTCCCAGTACAGACCCCTCAGTAAGCCCTCCTCCCAGTACAGACCCCTCAGTAAGCCCCCTCTCAGGACAGATCCCTCAGTAAGCCCCCTCCCAGGACAGATCCCTCAGTAAGCCCCCCTCAGTAAGCCCCCCTCCCAGGACAGACCCCTCAGTAAGCCCCCCTCCCAGGACAGACCCCTCAGTAAGCCCCCTTCAGTTCCAGCACAGACCCCTCAGTAAGCCCTCCCACTTAGTACAGACCACTTAGTAAGCCCCCCTCCCAGTGCAGACCCCTCAGGCTCACCTGCGATCACATGCTGCTGCTGGAGTGGTGCGTGACGTCTCGTCTGTGTGGGACAGTGGGAGGGATCATCGGCATCGGCGGCAGTCTGCAGCCAAAGAGAGTCAGCTCAGGTGATGCACCGCTGCGCAGGCGCAGCCGCCCCGTGACGTCATGCAGCTCACAGTGGCTGACGTAGAAGAAGTGGACACTCTTGACTGGAGCACAGCGGGGGCCGGGGGCGGGGCAGTATATTATATAATGATACAATGATACAATGATATAATGACATAATGATATAATGACATAATGATATAATGATACAATGATACAATGATACAATGATATAATGATACAATGATACAATGATACAATGATACAATGATACAATGATACAATGATACAATGATATAATGATACAATGATACAATGATACAATGATACAATGATATAATGATACAATGATACAATGATACAATGATATAATGATATAATGATACAATGATACAATGATATAATGATACAATGATACAATTATATAATGATACAATGATACAATGATACAATGATATAATGATACAATGATACAATGATACAATGATACAATGATACAATGATATAATGATACAATGATACAATGATACAATGATACAATGATATAATGATACAATGATACAATGATACAATGATATAATGATATAATGATACAATGATACAATGATATAATGATACAATGATACAATTATATAATGATACAATGATACAATGATACAATGATATAATGATACAATGATATAATGATATAATGATACAATGATATAATGATATAATGATACAATGATATAATGATACAATGATATAATGATACAATGATACAATGATATAATGATACAATGATACAATGATACAATGATATAACGATACAATGATATAATGATATAATGATACAATGATACAATGATACAATGATACAATGATATAATGATATAATGATACAATGATACAATGATACAATGATACAATGATACAATGATATAATGATATAATGATACAATGATACAATGATACAACGATAAAACGATACAACGATACAACGACACAACGACACAACGATACAACGATACAACGATATAACGACACAACGATACAACGATATAACGATATAACGATATAACGATACAACGATACAACGATATAATGATACAATGATACAATGATATAACGATATGGAAAAAAAGGGCTTTAACATATGAGCCATCTGGTAAGCGTGTTTACTCATGTGTCCCACGAGTGGTGAGGTGGAGGTACACATTGGGTAACGCTATACGTGGAGCCTATATCAGCATACCTACACTGAATATTTTTGGTGATGGACTTTCTATTGCACGGACTCTGTGTTTTTTAACCGTTTTTTAAACATTTTTTATTGATGTTTTAATGGTTACATATTACATCCAATTTGAATATTATACCTATGTTCAGAAAGGTTATATCACCCGATTTCACGGTACTTTGGGCTTCTGCGCCGCTTATGTATATTTATATGCACATTTTTTTCCATATTCTTGTTCATTTTAGGCGGCTGCTCTCTGTTTGGCACAGTTTTAGACTAGTACAGAGCGCTGGGTGATTGAGTTTTTTCAAGTTTTCTTGGTGCTCAGTCCTTTTAATTTTAATGATATAACGATATAACGATACAATGATACAACGATATAACGATACAATGATACAATGATGCAACGATATAACGATACAATGATACAATGATACAACGATATAACGATGCAATGATACAATGATATAATGATACAATGATACAATGATATAACGATACAATGATATAACGATACAACGATATAACGATACAACGATACAATGATATAACGATACAACGATACAATGATATAACGATACAACGATACAATGATATAACGATACAACGATACAATGATATAACGATACAACGATACAATGATATAACGATACAACGATACAATGATATAACGATACAACGATACAATGATATAACGATACAACGATACAATGATATAACGATACAACGATACAATGATATAACGATACAACAATACAATGATACAACGATATAACGATACAATGATACAATGATACAATGATATAACGATACAATGATACAATGATATAATGATATAATGATACAATGATACAATGATATAATGATACAATGATACAATGATATAATGATACAATGATACAATGATATAATGATATAATGATATAATGATACAATGATACAATGATATAACGATACAATGATACAATGATACAATGATATAATGATATAATGATACAATGATACAATGATATAACGATACAATGATACAATGATACAATGATATAATGATACAATGATACAATGATACAATGATACAATGATATAACGATACAATGATACAATGATATAATGATATAATGATACAATGATACAACGATATAACGATACAATGATACAATGATATAATGATATAATGATACAATGATACAATGATATAATGATATAATGATACAATGATATAATGATACAATGATACAACGATATAACGATACAATGATACAATGATATAATGATATAATGATACAATGATACAATGATACAATGATATAATGATACAATGATATAATGATACAATGATACAATGATACAATGATATAATGATACAATGATATAATGATACAATGATACAATGATACAATGATATAATGATACAATGATATAACGATACAATGATACAATGATATAATGATATAATGATATAACGATACAATGATATAACGATACAATGATACAATGATATAATGATATAACGATACAATGATACAATGATACAATGATATAATGATACAATGATATAATGATACAATGATACAATGATATAATGATACAATGATATAATGATATAATGATACAATGATATAATGATATAATGATATAATGATACAATGATACAATGATATAACGATACAATGATACAATGATACAATGATATAATGATACAATGATACAATGATATAATGATACAATGATATAATGATATAATGATACAATGATATAATGATATAATGATATAATGATACAATGATACAATGATATAACGATACAATGATACAATGATACAATGATACAATGATATAATGATATAATGATACAATGATATAATGATACAATGATATAATGATATAACGATACAATGATATAATGATATAATGATATAATGATACAATGATACAATGATATAACGATACAATGATACAATGATACAATGATACAATGATATAATGATATAATGATACAATGATACAATGATACAATGATACAATGATATAATGATATAATGATACAATGATACAATGATACAATGATACAATGATATAATGATATAATGATATAATGATATAATGATACAATGATATAATGATATAACGATACAATGATACAATGATACAATGATACAATGATATAATGATATAATGATACAATGATACAATGATACAATGATATAAAGATACAATTATACAATGATACAATGTTGTGTACACCTTCATTCCAGTGTCAGTGAGCAGTGAGCGTTGTCACACTGACACTCCAGATCCTTCTATGGGGGAGGGGCAGACATGACGCAGAATTTCAAACTAAAGTAAAAGTGAAAGTAATTGTAGGAAGAGATCTGATCTGTACAGAGGACAGACGGACAGAACCGTACAGAGGAGACGGACAGACTGACAGATCACACAGACAGAGATGAGTTGGATCTCCTCCTGGCTGAGTAATAAAAGGTAACACATTGCATCTCCTGTCTGTATTCCTGTATATGGAGGGGGGGGGGAGGGGGGAGAGAACTCTGATCAGGCCTGTGCACACTGTCAGTGTGAATTTCCTGTATTGTCAGCAACTCAGACTAAAGTCCAACAATTTCACTGCCCCCCAGAATAGAGAACCCCCCCCCCCCCTGGAAAAGAAGAAAATAGACACTCCTGTGAATTCCTCAATCTTAGTAAATCTTTCAGCTGTGTGCTGATTGGTTACATTTAATGCCGATCATTCCCCGGGAAAGACGCTCCGGCAGATTGCTGAATGTATAAAGAGACGCGATTCTCCCCGGAAGTGATTCAGTGATTGTTACATTGGAGGAGAATTACTAAAACTGGAGAGAGCAAAATCCGGTGCAGCTGTGCATAGAAACCAATCAGCTTCCAGCTTTTATTGTCAAAGTGTAACTGAACAAGCTGAAGCTAGAAGCTGATTGGCTCCCATGCACAGCTGCAGCAGATTTTACACTCTCTACTTTTAGTAAATCACCCCCCCCCCCCAGTGTAATGCCTCGTACACACAATCAGATAATTGTACGAAAAAAATCGCTTTTGAATTGATCGCACGATAATCTGATGGTTAGTACGCAGCTTTCAACTGCCAATCACAACATTTCGTCCAACACAATTCAAAGGGATGAACACAAAAACTTTTGTCTTAGGTCAGCCTAGCGAACGGCAATCGTTAAATCAGTACAGTGTACGCCCACTAAAAGTCGATAGACAAAGACCGTGCATGATCAGAAACACGCAAATAACCCATTAAAAGCCGCCATTGTTTTTGTTTTGCACTCTCTGATATGTAGCTACGCAAGCAGGAAGCTTTTCCAGAACCGTACAAAAAATATCCTACGCTTACTACGCATTGTTGTGTTCGATACGAGCATCATACAACAAAATGTGATAAGTGGTCGGATTATCTGACATATAATTCATGACATAGAATTCAGAGCTGAGTCCTCTCTGAGGAATCCTCCCCAGCACACGGCTCAGCTCCAGAAACGGAGGATTTTCCACAGCTGATTACTCAGGAAATGGAAAGGGAGGAGAAAACGTAGAAGGGATGTCTCTGATGTATCAGTACGGATTTTGTAACACTAAAAATAGGATAAACCAGCATTCACTCCAATCTTCTGTATACAGGGCAAATTCCAAAAATGATTCAATGGCCATTCAAAGTGGAAGCAGCTTCTGCTTATTCACTAAGATAAGAGATCACTCACTGTTCACTGATTCTCAATGTGCTTTTCATTTCAATTACTAAATACTAAAACTAATAGAGAGATGATCCCAACCCCACTGAGAATGAAGACTTGTTACATTGTGAAAGAGCAGAGACCATAAAAGAGACCCTGTCATGGCGTGCAGGGGGGGGGGGGGGGCAGCTGACTCCTTTTTTTTTTAGATGAAATCAGAGTTAAATCCCAATTAAACCCCTCATTGCTTTTCCTGTATTGCAGACAGCAGCATTGCAATTGCAATGGGACTATTAAATATCACAAAGACAAACGAATATAAAAAATAAATAAATGAAATAATAAAAAAAAAAAGAGAAAACATCTTAAAGAATAATGCTTTTATATATTAAACAATTTTATATAAAATATTTTGGAGCATAAAGGATACATACTATATACAGTATCTCACAAAAGTGAGTACACCGCTCACATTTTTGTAAATATTTTATTCTATCTTTTCATGTGACAACACTGAAGAAATGACACTTTGCTACAATGTAACGTAGTGAGTATACAGCTTGTATAACAGTGTAAATTTACTGTCCCCTCAAAATAACTCAACACACAGCCATTAATGTCTAAACCGCTGGCAACAAAAGTGAGTACACCCCTAAGTGATAATGTCCAAATTGGGCCCAAAGTGTCAATATTTTGTGTGGCCGCCATTATTTTCCAGCACTGCCTTAACCCTCTTGGGCATGGAGTTCACCAGAGCTTCACAGGTTGTCACTGGAGTCCTCTTCCCCTCCTCCATGATGACATCACAGAGCTGGTGGATGTTAGAGACCTTGCGCTCCTCCACCTTCTGTTTGAGGATGCCCCACAGATGCTCAATAGGGTTTAGGTCTGGAGACATGCTTGGCCAGTCCATCACCTTTACCCTCAGCTTCTTTAGCAAGGCAGTGGTCATCTTGGAGGTGTTTGGGGTCGTTATGTTGGAATACTGCCCTGCGGCCCAGTCTCTGAAGGGAGGGGATCATGCTCTGCTTCAGTATGTCACAGTACATGTTGCCATTCATGGTTCTCTCAATGATCTGTAGCTCCCCAGTGCCGGCAGCACTCATGCAGCCCCAGACCATGACACTCCCACCACCATGCTTGACTGTAGGAAGACACACTTGTCTTTGTACTCCTCACCTGGTTGCCCCCACACACGCTTGACACCATCTGAGCCAAATAATTTTATCTTGGTCTCATCAGAGCACAGGAGATGGTTCCAGTAATCCATGTCCTTAGTCTGCTTCTCTTTAGCAAACTGTTTGCAGGCTTTCTTGTGCATCATCTTTAGAAGAGGCTTCCTTCTGGGACGACAGCCATGCAGACCAATTTGATGCAGTGTGCGGTGTATGGTCTGAGCACTGACAGGCTGACCCCCCACCCCTTCAACCTCTGCAGCAATGCTGGCAGCACTCATACATCTATTTCCCAAAGACAACCTCTGGATAGGACACTGAGCACGTGCACTCAACTTCTTTGGTCGACCATGGCGAGGCCTGTTCTGAGGGGAACCTATCCTGTTAAACCGCTGTATGGTCTTGGCCACCGTGCTGCAGCTCAGTTTCAGGGTCTTGGCGATCTTCTTATAGCCTAGGCCATCTTTATGTAGAGCAACAATTCCTTTTTTTCAGATCCTCAGAGAGTTCTTTGCTATGAGGTGCCATGTTGAACTTCCAGTGACCAGTATGAGAGAGTGAGAGCGATAACACCAAATATAACACACCTCCCCCATTCACACCTGAGACCTTGTAACACTAATGAGTCACATGACACCGGGGAGGGAAAATGGGCCCAATTTGTACATTTTCCCTTAGGGGTGTACTCACTTTTGTTGCCAGCGGTTTAGACATTAATGGCTGTGTGTTGAGATATTTTGAGGGGACAGTAAATTTACACTGTTATACAAGCTGTACACTCACTACTTTACATTGTAGCAAAGTGTCATTTCTTCAGTGTTGTCACATGAAAAGATAGAATAAAATATTTACAAACATGTGAGGGGTGTACTTACTTCTGTGAGATACTGTATTATTTATTTATATTTATTTATTTCAGGTACTTATATAGTCACTCTACACAGAATATATGCTAGAAAATGACTTAGAACTCCCAAACATGATATATATTTTAAAGCAGAGGCCCTAGAGAATGAATTGGAGGGTGTTGCAATTTTTTAAGTCACAAGGTATTTGCTCAGAGACAGTGGTGTAACTAGAGCCTTTTGGGCCCCGGTGCGAGAAACCATGAAGGACCCTACTGATAGCCCCCCCCCCCCTCCATTCGAGCCCTGGGTTTCCAGTTCTGGGAGGGCGTCCATGGACATCCCCCCAGAATCCTGCCTCCCTTGTGCTCCTGGGGCATGCATCCAGCATGCTGTGTGACTGCTTTGTTCTTTGGACAATCACAATGGCCCTTTACCATGTGATCAGCTAATCACACACAAACAGACTTGTCAGTTATGGGCACTCCTTTCTTCCCATGCTGTGTCTGTGTGAGTAAAGGAGAGCCTTTAACCAGCAAGACTGTCAGTACATTGTTTACACTGATAATCATGCACCCTGACCTCTGCTTTGGCCAATCAGATGATCTCTGCCATGATTGGACTAAAGGCAGGCTTCCTTTAGCCATTCATGGCTCAGGGGCCAAGTACACGCCCCATCCTACATAAAGGCTGCTCTCGCAGCTCCAGCGTGTAGTGTCATTGTGCGGGCGATCAGACAGGGACAGGCATGCGATTCAGGCAGGGAGAGAGTCATTTTTTGGAGTCAGACAGTGCAGAGAGACATTTCTAGTAGTGTAGGAAGGGTAAGGTTCCTGTGTGAGGTAGGGAGAGATTGATTTCTTTACATCATATCAGACAGTATAGTGCCAGTGAGTGAGAAGCGTGTAGGGAGGGCAAGGTTCCTGTGTAGGGAGAGCTGTCTTTCTTTACATCAGATACCAGTCACAGTATTTTTCATCGGTCAGTTTCTGCAACATTTTATAATATTGACAGACCTGTATGAATAGAGATCACTGCAGAAATCAGCCACTGCAGATCCTGAAAGCGGGGTTACTTACCTTGTCACCGGGATCCAGTGATGTATCCCGGCGGTGTCTGGTGGCGGATCTTCCTCCCGATCCTCTCCGTGCCCCGGCTTCCGTCTCCTGCGACGTGACGTTCACTGGGGGGTGGAACCGGCAGCAAATTCAAATGTAAAACACACCAAACACACTGATACAATGCAAAATAAAAAAAAAATCATATATATATATATATATACTGTATACATACATACATACTTTAACTTATTTATAGTTATTTATTATATTATAATTTATGATTTTGTGTTTCAAACTTTATCATACCCGGGATGTTATTAGGAAGAACACACAGTAAAAATAAATCATATGTAAATAGTTGGTTTGGGCTGCTCATCCTTAAGAATTACATGCAAAATAATTGTACCGCTTTCAGCACCTAAAATCCGAAAGAATACCGCCAGGGAGGTTAAAAACTATTGTTTTTAAAAACTTTCTTTTCATTGTTACATGTTACCCAGGTCAGGACCCGGACCCCATACACTTTTTTGGGGCAATAACTTGCATTTAAGCCTTCAAAATGAGGCCGTTTGATTTTCGAGGTTCAAGTCCCATAGACTTCAATGGGGTATGTTTGTTCAAACAAACTTTTCCTCTGTTTGCGGTGCTATGGTGCGTACCAAAGCGGGGGGTGTTCGGCTCATCACTAGTCACACTGTTGACATTATGCCCCCTGTCTTTTTTACTGCATCCCCAGATCAGATCTGGCCCTTTTGCCAAACTGTCAGTAGTAGATGGTTAAAGTTGAGATGTGGGGCCTCCATGAACTGGATGTGTTTTTCCAGCATATCCTACATATGTTTGTTTGGATTAATATATGGTGAATTTGGAGGCCAAGTCAACACCTAAAACTAGTTTTTGTGTTCCTCAAACCATTTTTGAATTCATCAGACTAGTACCTTCTTCCATTAATCTGTGGTCCAGTTCTGATTCTCACATGCCCATTGTAGGCACTTTTGGCTGTGGACACGGGTTAGCATGGGCACCCTGACCAGTTTTCGCCTACGCAGTCCCATACACAACAAACTGCGATGCTCTGTGTGTTCTGACACCTTTCTATCAGAACCAGCATTCATTTCTTTTCATTAATTTGAGCTCCAGTAGCTCTTCTATTGGATCAAACTACACAGGCCAGCCTTCCCTCCCTCACCCCTATCAATGAGCCTTCCCGCCACCTCCATCAATGGGCCTCCACTCCCCACTTCGATCATTGAGCCTTCCCTCCCCACCTCCATCAATAAGCCTTCCCTACTTACCTAAATCATTGAGCCTTCCCTCCCCACCTCCATCAATGAGCCTTCCCTCCCCACCTCCATCAATGAGCCTTCCCTGCCCACCTCCATCAATGAGCTTTCCCTGCCCACCTCCATCAATGAGCCTTCAGATGGATGGATGTTGTCCCTCAGGGAGTCATAAACGGCTCCTGTATCCAAGATGGCGGTGCCAGGGACCCGCATCTGGTAAGAAGAACTGTGAAGACAGCGCTGGACCTCTGGCTCTGTTAAGCATCTGATTTTCCAAACTCAGCAGTTACAGTATTAGTAGCTACTGGCCTTTTTTTTTTTTAATTATAATTTTATTGAGAAAGATATAACAAATACAGCCAACAAACTAGGGGATGGTGCCCCCATAAAAAAAGAAAAAATGAACAATAAGTTGACAACAGTAGAGTACAACGTCCAATATATCACAGTACTGCGAAATAGTATATGAAAATAAACAAGGAGGCGGGACTCGCCGATGTAAGACGTGTCTGACTGAGCTCCGCTCCGTGAGGTGACAGACCGCCGCTCTCCCCGGTGACCAGCCGCACACTCAGCAGCCCGATCTCACCCCGCAGGCTCCCACAACCCCCCTCCACCCTGCCATGGTCTCGGGCGGCGCCAAATCGAAGATAAAGAGCCGCAATATTCGTGATGTCCTGGTCAGGGCATCATCCAAGATGGCGCCGCCGCCTGTGTCCCGCGCCGGAGCCAGCACATCCAGGTCCCCCAGGATTACTTTGCCTCACCCAGATGAAGGTGAGTCGGACACTGACTTCTCACCCACTCCGGGGGCAGCTACAACATACGGTCCCTCTGAGTCTGCTATGATGCAGCATTTTGAACGCATCCTGTATAAGGCCCTCAGGCACACCTCAGACCAGATAACTGACAGACTTACAAAAGAAATCAGGGAGCTGGGCCAGCGCACCGCTGACCTAGAACTCAGGGCAGACGAACTTGAAGTCAGTTTCTCACACCACTCTGATGAGCTAGAGGCCCTTAGGGAAGAAAACCAACTTCTGCAAGCACAATTGGAGGACCAGGAGAACAGGGCTCGACGCTCCAATATCAGGATTCGGGGGATCCCTGAAACTGTGTTGGACTTACAATCCACTGTAACTGCCCTCTTCCAGGAACTCTCCCCCTCCATCCCTATTGAGCGCCTGGAGATGGACCGCATACATAGGGCTTTGGCCCCCCGCAAATCTGAGGGACCTCCCAGGGATATCATAGCCAAGCTCCACTTTTACAAAACTAAGGAACAACTCCTTCAGGCAGCAAGGCAGAAAGATACCCTCCACTTCCAGGGTTACACATACCAGCTTTTTGCTGATCTCTGCAAGGCTACAATCACCAAGCGAAGGGCGTTCAAACCCCTTTTGCAAATTCTCCAACAACACCATATCATTTACTCCTGGGGCTTCCCCTTTTCATTGCGCTTCACCTACCAGGGCCGCAAACACACTTGCAGGACCACTGATGACCTTCAACAGCTCCTCCAAGACCTGCACCTGACCTCCGCCCCAGTGCCTCCCACCGCTCAACAGCAACGCAGACGCTCTGCTTCCCGCTCCCCTCTGAAACCTATCGCTACCACATCCACTACCCCTAAATGGAGCCGACACATCTCCCCCCTGCCTGCATTTATGGACTCAATGGACTGAGAGCCCCACCTGCATGAGTCCCTGCCTTTTTTGCATCACCTACTTTGAGTGACTCCCGCCACTCGGTTTTACACCTACTGACTTTGATTTTCTTTTTTCCTCCCCCTATTCCCCCCCCCCTTTTTTTTTCTTCTCTTCCTCCTTTTGTTTTATCTGCTGAACTGACTTTGCTTCCCAGGCCAGCCTCGCAGACTTCTTCCGGCAGATCCTGGATCTCTCGTCAGACGGCAACACTCCACGGAACACCGCTTCATCACTAGGCTCACCCGGCCTTACAGCAACTACACAGTCTGGACGGTATTCACGGTAACCATATTCCCGCCGGGAACTCCCTATCCCCCTTTACTACAGGAGTCCCTCCAGATGGGGACAATGATGGACCCTCCCCCCCCCCACACTTTTATATTGCTTCTCATTTTTGCGTTTCTTGCTCATGAATGCTTGTATGTTTCTGATATTTTGTCCTCTCCTACTGTTCAGGCTGCACCCTCACACGGGTGCCCCTCCCTTTCTTCACCAAAGACTCCCCTAGTCACCACCATGGACTCTATCACCTTCTCACGCCCGCGGGCCGATCTGTCACCCGTCGGCTGCCACTGCTGCCCCTACCCGCCACCGGAACCCTCCTCTAGGAGACTTCCCGTGGTGGCCCATCTCCCTCAGCGTAGGCGGTCACCCCCTACGTTGACGGACAATGTTTTTGATTTTTTATTTTGTGTTTTTTGTTTTCTTGCTTGAGCTGATATGTCTGCTGATTCCAGTGTCTCTTCTTTCCTCCCTTTTTCTCCCTAGCCTGAGCCTTCTTCCGCCCCCTCCTCCCCTCCCCCCCCCTCCCACTCGCCGGGGGGATCCGGTTAATGTCTCACTGATCCCTGATCTAGTCTCCCACCTCACACCCAAGCGATGGCCTCCTTGAATGTATTGACCCTCAAAGTGCAGGGTCTCAACTCTCCACAAAAAAGGCGCAAGGCCTTTCGCTCATTGGCCTCCCTAGATGTGCATGTAGCTTGCCTCCAGGAGACGCACTTTTCAACCTTGCATACTCCCAAATACCTAACTTCCTCTTATCCTCAATTTTTTACAGCATCTGCCTCGGTTAAGAAAAGAGGGGTTTTGATAGCTTTCCACAAAACTGCATCATTCACACTCCATTCATCCATTGCAGACCCTGAAGGCAGGTACCTTATACTCATTGGCACCTTACTAGATACGGAGGTAACCCTAGCTTCCTATTATGCACCTAATGTAAACCCCCATGCCTTTCTCTCCCACTTTCTTCAAATCACTGCAGAGCACAAAAAAGGCACACTTATTCTCTGTGGTGATTCCAATCAGGTCCTCTACCCTTTCCTGGACAAATCCCCAGCTACACCCTCACAGTCAGCAGGTAGACTCCCCTTCCAGCAGTTACTCCACACCCACTCTCTGATCGACACGTGGCGCGAACATAACCCGTCCAAACGACAGTATACTTTTTATTCCAACCCGCACAAAACATCCTCGCGTATCGATCACATACTTACCTCTATAGCGACTTCACCCTCCCTCTTGGCTTCCTCGATCCTCCCGATCCCCTGGTCTGATCATAACGCCGTGATCTCCACCTTCAACTCCCTGATTCCCAAACAGCGCTCCTTCACCTGGTCGCTGAACGACACCCTCCTAACGCACCCTTCCCACAGGCTAGAAGTAGCCGAAGCACTTGAGGACTACGTCACCCATAACGACACCTCTGACGTTACACCACTTACGCTTTGGGAGGCACACAAGTCCGTCATCCGCGGCACTCTCATTAGCCTGGCCTCCAGCCGCAAAAAAGAACGCAGACGACTATATGACTCCCTGAACTCAACCTAAACTGGTGCTTATGACCAGTACCAATCACACCCCACCCCGGACTCTAGACTTGCCCTCGACAAGGCCGCGCTGGAACTGGATCTTTTTCTCACTGATTCAGCTGAGAAGCAACTGAGACGCTCACACCACCGGTTTTACACTAAAGCCAATAAACCTGACACATTTTTAGCTTTGTCCCTTCGCAACGCCACAGTCATCCGAAAACCAATACGCCTTAAAACCTCCCCTACCACCTATACCAGCAATCCGGTCAAGGTCTTGGAGACGTTTCGTCGACACCTCTCCAAGCTCTACTCTCCTCCCCAACCCCCCTCTGACGCACAAACTTCTGAATTCCTCTCTGACCTCGACCTGCCCACCTTATCTGATTCCCAACGGGATACTCTTGACGCACCCATCTCGGACCTCGAAATTCGTAATGCAATCAAAACTCTTAAACTCAATAAAAGACCAGGTCCAGATGGGTTTACAGCCTCTTATTATAAACGTTTCTCTGACCTCCTGACCCCTATGCTTAACAAGGCTTACAACTCTGTGCTTAAGGGTCACTCCTTTGGTTCTGATTCCCTCACCGCAGCTATCTCGATGATCCCTAAACCACAGACAGACGACTCCTCCTGGGCCAATTACCGCCCGATATCCCTTCTTAACATTGACGTTAAGATCATGGGCAAAATCCTAGCGGCACGCCTCAACCCGATAGTTGGATCCTTAGTGCACAGGGACCAAACAGGATTCATCCCCTGCCGCCAGGCTGGTGATAACGTGCGGAGAGCGATACACCTAGTGCACCAGGCCCGCCGTCGTAAAGTCCCCACATGCTTCGTCTCCCTTGACATTAAGAAAGCTTTTGACACCCTGTCTTGGCAGTACTTGCAGACTGTGCTCCGCGTGTGGGGTTTTGGACCCCACTTTTTAGCCTGGATCTCCTCACTCTATTCCTCACCCTCGGCCTACGTGCGTTATGCAGGATTTCGATCTTCCACCTTCCCTATAGGCTGCGGCACCAGACAAGGATGTCCCCTCTCACCTCTCCTCTTCGCCCTCGCCATTGAACCCCTAGCCCAGAAAATTCGTGCTTGCCCTGATATTAGAGGCTTGGAAATAGGGGGACATCACCACAAGTTGTGCTTGTTCGCGGATGATATCCTCCTGTTCCTCACATCCCCGCTAACCTCCACACCCAATCTCCTTGTTCTCCTCCAGCGCTTTGCTACGATTTCTGGGCTGGTCGTCAACCCTCAAAAATCTAAGGCTCTAAACATCTCCTTGCCCCCCCCCCCCTCCTTTAGCAATTGCAGTCAGTGCTTCCCTTTACCTGGGCTGCTCATCACATACCCTACCTGGGAATTAAGCTCCCGGCAGATCCCCTGGAACTATTCACGGCCAACTACCCCCCCATGCTGCGTCATCTCACTAAACTCATGGAAACGTGGGCTCCTTTACCTATAGCCTGGTTGGGCCGCATCACGGTAGCTAAAATGGCCTTACTACCTAAAATACTGTACTTGGTCCGGGTCTTGCCTATAGCGATCCCCTCTTATTACCTAAGACAACTCCAGTGCAGAACCTTCTCTTTCATCTGGGGCAAAACCAGGCCCAGGGTACCCCGTAGGGTCCTCTACCTTCACAAGCTACAGGGTGGATTGGGTGTTCCCCAATTTACCAAATACTATCAAGCGGCTCAATTGGCGCAGTTACCCAAGTGGCATGCCAGCCAAGAAGTTCCACTTTGGGTGTCCCTTGAGGCGGTAGAATGTGATCCCCTTTCTGTTGCCAACCTGTTGTGGCTTACACCAACTGACCGTCGCTCGTTGACTAACCCTATCTTATGCCATTCCCTTCGTCTATGGAACACACTGAAGTTCAAGTACAAGCTCCAGTCACCCCACAACCCTCTACTGTCCTTTCTAAATAACCCATCTTTTCCCCCAGCCTGGGACTCTCCTTCCTCATTCCACAGGTGGGCATCGGCCGGCCTGGTTAGGGCCCACTCCCTAACCCTGTTTGATGCCTTCAAGACCTTCCAAACACTTAAAGACACGCATAGCCTCCCTGACTCTGAAATCTTTTATTATCTACAGATTAAACACTTCCTAACTCCATGCCTTCGCACCGACACGTCTTTGCCCACCCTGACCTCCTTCGAACATGTTTGCCTCCATGACCCACATACCCGTGGCCTGATCTCCATGCTCTATTCCAGACTCACGGACCCCCCGGATCGTGCTCCCCCCCCCGTACACTGTTAAATGGGAACAAGACTTGGGAATTACGCTTGACCCTGAAGATTGGTCACATATTTGGCAGACGACGAAGGCTGCCTCACAAAATGTGGTAGCCTCAGAGACGAACTACAAAGTTCTGATGCGCTGGTACCTAGTGCCAGCACGTATTGCGAAATTCTTACCCACATACCCCCCAGTATGCTTCCGAGGTTGCTCAGCTGTAGGCACGCACTTGCACATCTGGTGGACTTGCCCTAAAGTTCAAACGTTTTGGCAAGCGGTTTTCCATATCCTTTCTACCCTGACGGAAGTGCCTCTCTCCCCGGACCCCTCGCTAGCTCTATTGAACCTGAAACCGGACAAAGTTTCTAAATTTAGACATAAACTATTCCTGCAGGTCACCACGGCAGCCAAACAATCGATAGCGAAAGCATGGAAAACACCAAACTTGCCCTTGCCAGAACTCAAAAATAGAGTCACCAACGCGATGATCCATGCCAAAATAGAAGCGATCTTAACTGATAAGGTGGAGAAGTTTGATAAACTTTGGCACCCCTGGGTGACCCATTATCTGCCCTCCAATTTTGACGAAGCCCTGATGCTTCCTTAATCGGCTTCCAAGCTTCGAATAGATCACACCACTTACTCCTAGTTTCCCCCCCGGCGACCTGTCTTCCCCCCCCCCTCTCTCTCCTACCCCTCTCCCACCCTCCTGACTTCTTACCTGCTCTATTCCCCTCCTCCCCCCCCCTCTCTTTTTTCTTTACTGCTTTATACTATTTTTTTTTTACAACGTTCTTATCTGGTACAACCACTTTTGTTCAACCACTGGTTATGTGGTAACGGAGAGCTATGTTACCCCCTGTTCACTGATCGTAACCTCATGTTCCAGCTGTCTTGGTCCCTGCCCAGGACAGCCCTATTTGTCCCATGCTTCCCTCCTCCGGGATCTGATTACCCTCTTGAAGTTGCCTCATCACTCGGCACAGCCACGCCTCTCCTCCTGGGCACAGCTTGTTCCCTTTACGGGGTGCCTGGGGGACGGGCTCCTTCTACCACTCTCCATCCCCAGATCCCCCATATGTTCATTCCCTTTGTTATCACCTACTGAGGTTTTCCTGAGGTTACGACTGTTTGTTACTTTATATTTGCTCTCTGTACCCTGTGAGTTATTACTTGTATCTCTGTAACTTTTCAGTGCATGTTATACGTTGTACTACATTTGTTAACTTCAATAAAAAATTTTGAAATAGGAAAAAAAAAAAAAGAAAATAAACAAGGAAAATAAGCAGGGGAGATAGACATGCATCATGTAGACTCAAGAGTATGAAGATCCCAAGCATCCCAAACAATATTGAATTTTGCAAACTCATTATGAACAATTGCCGTTAAGAATTCCATCCTCTGAATCTCCAAAAGCAAACGCAAAAAGAGAGGCTTAACAGGGGATGTTTGCTGTAGCCAACAGAGCAGAATAGCCCTTCTTGCGGCCAAAAGAAAAAAGGAAATCAGTCTATTTGTTGATTTGGAGATACCGGAGAATGGGAGTCCCAACAAGTAGTGTAATGGATCAAACGGCAAGTGCAAACCCGTAACAGTTAAAATCAATGACATGACCATATTCCAAAAAGGTTGTATATCAGAACATTGCCAGAAGATATGGTATAACGTGCCCAGTTCCACCCCACACCCCCCAACACATGGCGGAGCATGATGGATCAATTATATGGAGGCGGACCAGGGTTCTGTACCAAAATAGAAGGATTTTTAGAATAGTCTCTCTCTGCACCACGCATCTAGAGGATTTAAAGGCAGAAGTCAAAAAGAATATATTTAGATGTGGACTTTAATGGCACATAAGAAAAAAACAGGTATAAAATCAATATAAATTTATTTGGGTATTCAAAAAATATATTTAAAATTGCAAGGACACATATTGTGAAAAAATACACATAATTAACAAGTAAAGACATAAAACCATATTGGAACATAAATATCAGAGCTATACAGACAGATACGGATATGTGTCCTTGCAATTTTAAATATATTTCTTGAATATCCAAATAAATTTATATTGATTTTATACCCGTTTTTCTTATGTGCCATTAAAGTCCACATCTACATAGATCCTTTTTGACTATCCAATCAGGATGAGGCACTGTTTATCATTGATGTCCCTGGTTACCGCACCAGTGAGACATCAGCATTTGCTCAGATTTAAAGGCAGAAGTCCAAAATCCCCGACCATGTTCGCATGTAGGAGTGGTGATCCTCAGTCAGCGGTAAAGCATCATGGAGGATATTGTAAATGGAGGACACCAGATGTCTCTGATGGGAGCCATGAGCACATAAATATTCAAAGGCAGTGGGTCTCTCCAGAGACATCGATCTGAAGAAATGACGTATTTGTAAGTAAAAAAAAAGAGTGTTTAGGAAGGGAAAACTTATCACGTAATGTCTCGAAAGAAAAAAGGGTGCGAGAAACCGGGTGAACCAAATTGCGAAGCTGAAAAAGGGGAGCCCGAGACCAGGCCCACACCCGACCAACATGTAGGCCATCTGGTAGCAAGGGGTTAAATAAAATATTAGTAAAGGGGGGGACATGGTGAGGAGAGAGAAAACTTACAGAAACATTTACGCCAAACCTCCATGGTAGTACTCATGGAGGCTAGGCACATATCATCCAGCACCCGGGTCCGTGTGTAACATAGTGGACCAAAGTAATGAACAGGGATGGACCGGGAAAATCGCACCCGCTCTATTTCTGACCACCTTTTGGGAGAAGACCAGGAAGCCATCACTCGAAGGTGGGAAGCATAGTAATATTTAATAACATCAGGGGCCCCAAGACCCCCCCTGCCTCCTCGGAGAAAACACCACTGAGTTGGTCACTCTATGGGCCTTATTGTTCCAAATAAATTTAAGAAAGGTGCGTTGGAGCGCCTTAATCTGGGTCAAAGGAACTGCCACAGGTAAGGTATCAAACAGATAAAGCAATTTGGGTAGGATAGACATCTTTAAAACATTAATTCGTCCCAGAAGTGACAACGGAAAGCCCGTCCACTGCTGTAGAGATCTAGATTAGGGATGATCGAACTTTTCAAAAGTTCGGTTCGACCAGAACACCCGAACTTCCCAAAAGTTCGGCCCGGATTTCAGAACCCCATTGAAATCAATGGGACCCAAACTTCGGTAATCAAAAAACACAATTTTGAAGCCCTAAAACCCAATAAATGCCCCTAAAAAGTGCCTAGGGTTCTGGGTCATACCACAGGGACTATTAATCACACAAAAAAAAGTTCTTAAAAATTGTCATTTTTGATAGAGAGCCAATTATTGAAAAAAATATTGAAAAAAAAAGAGATTTCTTTGGATTTAGTGTCCGGGGGGTCTAAAAAGTGTACCTGTGAAGTTTCAGCTCTGTAGCATGTCCAGAACCAGAAAAAAAAGGTCGTTTGTATTAGAATTAATATAGAACAGGGATATGGCTCCGTTATTTTCACACCTTGCCGGTTTTGTAGCAAGCGTTTTTTTGGGCATTTTTTGGGGGTTATTGGAGGCAGGCATAACATCAGAACTTCTGTATAGGGGTATATATACACACATGTATGTATATAAACACTTAACACACATATAGGTGTGAAAATAGCAGAACACTATGCTTGCGCTTATGAAATAATTAACAGCCATATGTCTCGGCTCCAATCACACCTATATATGTGTACGTGTATATATACATATAAGTGTGTGTGTATATATACTCCTATACAGAAGTTCAGATGTTTTGCCTGCCTCCAAAGACCCCCAAAAAAATGCTCAAAAAAAACGCCTGCAACAACACACCTGGGCGTTTTTCTTGGCGCAGGCGTTTTTTTGGGCATTTTTTTGGGGTCTTTGGAGGCAGGCAAAACATCTGAACTTCTGTATAGGGGTATATATACACACACACTTATATGTATATATACACATACACATATATAGGTGTGATAGGAGCGGAGACATATGCCTGTTAATTATTTCATTAGCGCAAGCATAGTGTTCTGCTACTTTCACACCTATGTATGTTTAGGTGTATAAATACATAGAAGTGTGTGTGTATATATACCCCTATACAGAAGTTCAGATGTCATGCCTGACTCCAAACATGTCCTCAAAAAAGCCCTATAAATGCCTGCAGCAAAAAGCAGGCTGACCGGCGAGAAGCCATGTTCTGTAAGTGACCTAAGAGAAACGATCTTTTCTCTATAGCGGTCACCCTGACATGGAAGGGTTTGGTCACCCTGCCATAGCAGTCAGAGTCAGTTAACCCTACACTACACTACAGTCCCCTTACACTTAACACTTTCCCTACAGAAACTAGATTATTAAAGCTAACTAAAGTGGAAAATAGCACCCTAACTACACTAGATATCCCTTTCCTCACACTAAAAATTGCTTTGAAGCAGAAGTAACAGAACTGCTTCCACTCTCTTCCACGTCCCTGTATTACAATGCTAGGAATATGGCGGGGGTGATCTTATATACTGGGGGGCGTATTCACTAATAATTGGCCTCTGGACCCCCTAGTCACTCCAATCACATTCCTAGCATTCTCCTGCCCCCTCAATTGGCTTTTACTGATGGTTCTGGTCCAATCACAGGCTTTTAAAGCCTAGTTCCTATTCCATTGCATTTTGGTCAGTTCTGGTTGCCAAATTCTGAACTTTTTCAGCAAAAAGCTCGGAATTCGGCCGAATTTCGAACACCCAATGTTCGGGTCGAACCGATGGTCGACCAGAACCGTTCGATCATCCCTAATCTAGATACCTCGCAAAACAGGGGAACAAAATTAGTGGGATACAACATTGAATAGACAACAACCAATGGACAAATAACTGACATATATATGGGCACTTCACCAGAATATAGGCACTGATCCTAGATACAGTCCCTACTTGCTGCATGTGTTGGATCCATCCTGGTCGCTGCAGCTCCTCCTGTACTCCACTGGGTGGCGGATACAATACGAAAACAAAGCTGCAATGTAGGAAAGAGAGTGCACGCCGACCTCGGATAATAACGTTTATTAATGGACAATACAACACATATGGATGCACTCACATTATGGTCCTTTAAGGACAGACACATCAGTGATAGCCGCCTGCTCCTCCTCTCCCTCCGGGGTGGCCCCGGTATAACTTCTAGCAGCTCATGGCTCGATACACCGCTCCAGCCTGCTCACCGAGTGCTTCCTGCTCCTGCCCCCCCCCTGCTGGATCCATACAAGCAGACCGTGGTGCGCCTGCGCACCGGCCCGCCAAAATTCACAGCCGGATTGGCTTGCCTGAGCCTCGGCCAAGGCTTCATGCAATGACGGGTGGATGGATGGAGGGATATCAGGGGATGCAGCCTCACAATATGGCACTAAAAGAGGACAACACGGAATGGAGAGGGGGCAGGGACACCAAGGGATTCGTCAAGGTTAACAGTATGTCGTCTGCAAACAAGGATAGTTTAAATTCCCTGTGTCTCATCAGAACCCCACTAATGTCAGGATGGGAGTGGATGGCCTCGGCCAATGGCTCCAAGCACAATATGAAAAGTAAAGGAGGCAGGGGGCATCCCTGCCGGGTACTGTTAAACATGGAGAACGGAGGCGACACAAAAGCAGACGCACATCCGGACCTGGGCTGTGGCAGGAGAATAGAGGGCCTCAAATGCTTTGTAAAAAGGACCTTTCAAGCCAAACCTTTGTAATTTGGAAAAGAGGTAAGGCCAACTCAGCCTATCAAAGGCCTTCTGAGCATCTAGACTACTGCAGGACGAGGAAATCTATTTGGGAGGTCAATCAAACCGACTGTGCATCTGGTGTTGTCCCCTGCGTGACGGGACATGACAAAGCCCACCTGATCCCTATCAATCAATTTAGGCAAAAATCCAGCTAGTCTATTGGCCAATACCTTAGTAAAGATTTTGTAATCAGAGTTCAACAGGGCAATTGGTCTGTAATTATCTGGGAGCGAAGCATCCTTACCAGGTTTAGGAATAACCGAAATATAGGAATGAGTAAACTGGGGGTGTGGGACCATCCCTTGGAGCAAAGAAAAAATATAATTCCAGTAAATGTGGGGCTAGGATCAGTGCTGTATCTTGGCCTAGGCCAACAAGGCCCAGGCCTTGCAGGGGGGCAGCAAAAAAGCTGCATACCACATGAAAAAAAACAGCCTCCCCCCGGACTCCTGCATGAAAAGGGTCCCCGACGGCTTGCGCTACACTTTTAGTTTAGTGCCAGTATTATGTGGGGAATTGGGCCAAAGGGCAGGGTCCAGGAGGCAAATCAGTCTGGCATCCCCATAAAGCAGTCACACTGCTACCTGCCGGTATGATAGGCTGCACTAATGGGGACTGATAGGCTACACTGGTGGCCACTAATGGGGCTGTACAGATGGCCACTGATGAGGCCACACTGATATGCTGCACTGATAAAGCTGAAATGATGGGCAGTAATGAGGCGGCACTGTGTAACGCTCCTGCGTTTTTGTTCTAGTGAGCTGGATTTGCAGCTGCAGAATCTCCACTCAGTAGTCGTGTAGAGATGTGTTGAATTACCAGATCCAACTCTCCAGACTCATCATTGTGGCCCAGCCTGCTTCAGCATGCAAATATACATACACTCAATAAGATGTTCCTGGAGTGATAGGATGTATACGATAGTATAGAGGTGATGTGCTGAAGGGACAGGCGTGAGTAGTGATAGCAATGATAAGCACTCAATAGTAATGTTCAGGAGAGTAGTAGATGGTGATAGATAGTATGCAGATAGGTTAGCAATCATGTACAATAACAGGTGGTAGGGGACAGCAGATGATGTGTACAGGAGAGACTAACCTAGTGCAAGGATATAGATGGTAGTAGACTCAAGAGCTAGCAATCTATGTAACTGTGCAGATGATAGAAATAGTAATGCATAGATAGTAACAGTCTTTAGTATGCAGAAGTAGATAGTGTAAGTTTGTTAGGAATAAATCCCCTGTGGGGTACTTATCACTAGTTGGATTAGTAAGCTGAAGGGTCCGGTAGTGAGAGAATGATCCGGTAACGAGATACGGGATCAATAGCGAGGTTCCGGTCTGTCCAGGTAAGGGAATTAGCTGGAGGCTCCGGCAGCGTAAGACAAGGCTGTTAAGCATGCGGTTTGAACGAACAACCTGTGAGAGAAAGCCGGCGATTGAAATAGCCGCTCAGAGCGGCGCTCAGTGATGACGTCATGCGGCTTAAAGGTATATGCGTTCCACCTAACTGAAAAGGTGGAACGCAATATGTAAAGGAAAATGGGCAATAAGGGTACCGAAGGTACCAGAATCTTACACACTGATGAGCACTGATGAGGCTGAACCTATGGGAACTAATAAGGCTATGCTGATGGGCACAGATAGACTGTGGTTGTGGTCTGTGTTGTATAGGTGACAGGGCGGGTCATAAACAGGAAGGGGTGTGGCCTTTACAGGAAGGGGTGGGTCATTTTTAAATGAGGGGGTGCACAAACTTAGTCAGGCCTAGGGCAGCACAAAACCTAAATACACCACTGGCTAGGATGTGCAGAAAGGTCTTATAATAAAGTTAAGGCAATCCGTCAGGACCTGGGGCCTTCCGAGAGGGCAAGTCTTTAATTATGACAGCAAGTTCATCAAAAGAGATGTCTGCCTTCAGCTTGGACAAGGCAGCAGCAGAGAGCTTGGGGAGTGAAAGGTTGTGAAAAAATTAGTCAAAGTTTTCCTGAGTAAAAGTGAAGTGGTTTTCAGGGGTGAGGCAATTGTAGAGCTTACTGTAAAATGTGCCAAAAACGCCAGTCATAGTAAAGGGACAGTGAGCTGTAGCAGCAGATCCGGGACCAAGTGAAAGGGACGAGGTCGAAGCCTGTTAAGCTACTGATCTTTTAAAAGCAAACGGAAGTTCTTTTTTTCCTTTGAAACAGCAATGAGCAGTGTCTATGTAAAAAGGTGAAGAGAATATTGTGTTCTTGATTATATAGTACGTTAGAATCAATATTATCATTCATTTTGTGATGGAACAATCAATAGATGGAATTGCTGTCCAGCAGCTCTGGAGTCTCACCAGGACTGTAAATGTGTACATCTTGTATGTCCTCCAGGTTATTGAATAGACAAGAACTCACTGCTCAAGGTGGTGTAATTGCCTGATGACTCACACAGGTGCATGCCCCGGCTCGCCTCCGTGAAAACTTGATAAAGGAAAAGGAATTGGCAGCACTCCAGGTTGAGTCAAAATCCAGATTTATTGACTGGACATCCAAATATGACAATATGTCACGATTGTCATATTTGGATGTCCAGTCAATAAATCTGGATTTTGACTCAACCTGGAGTGCTGCCAATTCCTTTTCCTTTATCATGTCCTCCAGGTTGCTTTCTATGAACTGAAAATCACTGTGTACTTTGGAATATGTTCTGTCAATATTATTTAAATACCTTTTCTGTCCAGCAGGAAGAAGAATGTGGTGGGGATTACCACCAGGGCACCTGAGGTTAACTTCCGATGGTTAGAGGATTTCATTGCAAAGGAATATCCAGATCACTTTGACCTGATATATCTTCCCATCACCAACAGCAACAGCGGTGCCTGGATGGATACCGTGGGAGCGTGTTCTGCTGTCATTCTCTATCACACCAAAAATCATGGACGTGTTAATATCACCAATGTGGAGGGAGCTTTATATGAAGAAGAACTTAAATATTTGAACCAAAATCTGGGTAAGGGATACTTCTTATTTAAAGTAGACTAATTTCCTGAGAAAAACATGAAGGCTGCAGCTGCTGACTGCTCATTCTGAAAAGGTCCTTCATAGGTATTGTCCGTCACACATACTCAGATAAGGAGGTTTGACTTTTCCGTGATTATTCTGTGTACTTTTTTTGGCCAGTGCCCCTTGTTTTCTTTCCTCTATTTCCCCTTCTTTCCACTCTTCTCCTCTCTCCTTTCCTGTCATCTATTCTCAATTCTTCTCTCTCTTTTCTCTTTTTTTTCCCTATCTTGTTTCCCCTCTCAATCCTTCCTTCCTCTTCCACCTTCCTTTTCTATTCTTTTTTTTCAAGTATTTTATTAAGTTTTGACAAGAAAGATGGTACATGGTATGTGGAAGAAACATAAAAATGGTAACAAGGTATTGAACTTGTGGAAATTCAGGCCTCCTATTGGATTACTTAAGGAAGAGTGGTACAGTATTGGTAACAAAAAGGTATTAACTGTAAAGGGTTTGTGATCCCCAACCCCCGGGAACGGACCGGTACCGGTCCATGGATCAAATGGTACCGGTCTTCCCAAAGAACATGACATTATTTCCATTTTAGAAAAAAAGAAATTTTGGGCCCTGAGCCCACCCATTTGTGAGACAATAGTGAATGAATATTCGCTATTGTCACACGGATCCTCCTCCTGGCCAATCAGGAAGCGAGTCCGAGACCCGTTTCCTGATTGGCCAAAAGGCGAACCCATGCCATTGGTCAAGGAGAAGGAGGGAGGACTCGAGGAGACGCGGGGAGACTGAGGAGAAGCCGCCGCTGCAAATCAGGTAAGTGCACTGGTCACTGTGCATTGATTGTGGGCATTCTGGTCACTGTGCATTGATTGGGGGCATGCTGGTCACTGTGCATTGATTGGGGGCACACTGTGGCACTCTGCATTGATTGGGGGCACGCTGTGGCACTCTGCATTGATTGGGGGCACGCTGTGGCACTCTGCATTGATGGGGCACGCTGTGGCACTCTGCATTGATTGGGGGCACGCTGTGGCACTCTGCATTGATTGGGGGCACGCTGTGGCACTCTGCATTGATTGGGGGCACGCTGTGGCACTCTGCATTGATGGGGCACGCTGTGGCACTCTGCATTGATTGGGGGCACGCTGTGGCACTCTGCATTGATTGGGGGCACGCTGTGGCACTCTGCATTGATTGGGGGCACGCTGTGGCACTCTACATTGACGCCCCCCTCAGCGGGCCATGGAAAAATTATCAAACGTTGACTGGTCTGCAGCGATAAAAAGGTTGGGGAGCACTGTCCTAAAGGGCTGATCCAGAAGGAGCCCAATGCAGATTACTTAGTTTGACCATATGAACAGATAAGCATGTATACTTATAAACAAAACACATCATGGATGTGTAGAATAAGCAAAACAGTATAGAAGGAAAAGAGTAGTAATTGTAATACTCTGTGGTTAACAAGGTCTGTAGTGCCTGATCTTTTATAAATGTCTTTGGTGTGTAGAATTAATTTTGCAGTTTGAGTAGACATTCTGGTAAGTATGATAAGGGAGAGGGGGTGGGGGGATAGAGAATTTGGGGGGATCAGGGGATAGGAGATTAGGCAGGAAAGAGGTAGGAGGGCGTGAGGGCTTATATGCTGAGATTGCCTGTCCTCTGTCCCCCACAAAGTCCAACCCATTCCTATCTCTAGTGAGGTTTAATTAACTTTTCAAGAAGGATTAGACTGAAAGAGAGAGTAGTCAATTGACTCTTGGAACTGAAACCAGCATGCCCAAGTATTCGATCATTTAGTTGGAGTGTCATGTGCTATACAAATTAATTCTTCCTTTTCTGCGATCTGGCGTATGCGTGCAAACCATTGTGAAAACGACAGAGGCATATTCGTTCCCCACTTAGGGGGGATGCATTGCTTTGCTGCATTAACGAGATGCATGGCTCTGAAGAAGAGGCGCCGCCTCGAAACGCGTAAGCCTGTACAGCTTCGGGGGACGATCCAATCCCGATCGCGATGCTGAGGATTTTATACTTTGTTTGATGTTCTTTTTATCAAGAACTCGTTTGTGAGTATTTTTAATTCATTATTTTAATAAACCTGCTTAAAGGATAATGCATTAGGCTGGTGCGCCCTTGTGTTTGTTTATCGTTTTAACGAGATGCATCGCTAGCAACTTGTGGTACATTGATCTGGGGTCTTTTTCTATTCTTAATTTATTATTATAATACAGGATTTATATAGTGCCAACATGTTACGCAGTGCTTTACAATGTAAAAGGGAGACAATACAGTTACAATACAATAAAATACAAGGGGGTTAAGAGGGCCTTCCTTATAAGAACTTACAATCTAATAGGGTGGAACAAGTGGTACAAATGGTTGTAACTGTGGGGAATGAGCTGATGGAAGTAATAGGAGATTAGTTGGAGGTGTGATAGGCTGCCATGAAGAGATGAGTTCTCAGGAATCACCTGAAGGCAGCCAGATTAGGAGAGAGCTGGACAGACTGAGGTAGAGAGTTCCAGAGGATGGGAGAGGCTCTGGAGAAGTTCTGGAGAAGAGCATGGGACGAGGAGACAAGGGAGCTTGAGAGCAGAAGGTCTTGAAAGCAGATGAGAGGACAGTTTGGGTAATATTTGGAGATATGGTTTATGATGTAGCTGGGGGCAGAGTTGTAAATGGCTTTGTGTGTTGTAGTTAGTATTTTGAATTTAATTTGCTGGGCGATGGGAAGCCAGTGTAGGGATTGGTAGAGAGGGGTGGCAGACACTGAGTGGTTGGTAAGGTACATGAGTCTGGCAGCAGCATTCATGATAGACTGAAGAAAGGATAGCCTATGGAGAGGTAGGCCTATGAGAAGGGAGTTGGAATAGTCAAGGTGAGAGATAACAAGGGAGTGAATGAGTAGCTTGGTGGTTTCATTAGTAAAAAAGGGGCGAATTTTAGAGATGTAACAGAGGTGAAATCTACAAGCTTTTGACAAGATTGGATTTGGGGCTGAAAGGACAGGTCAGAATCTAGGATTACACCTAGTAGCTTGGCATGAGGGGAGGGATTGATGGTTGCATTACTGACCTTGGGGGGAAAGTCATGGAGGGGCGCATGGGCAGGGGGGGGGATATTATCAGCTCGGTTTTAAAGAGATTTAGCTTAAAGAAGTGGTACCATGTCTATGCTGATATGTCAGTTAGTAAGTTAGTAATAGGAGAGGAGACTGAAGGAGTGAGATGAGGAGTAGAGAGATAGATTTGGGTGTCATCAGCGTAAAGATGGTATTGGAAGCCATGGGAGGTTATCAACCCTCTTAGCGGTATTCCCGAGTGTGGCTCGGGGTTAAATTTCAGAGCCAAAAGCGGTAACCCCGAGCCACACTCGGGGTACCCCCAGAAGCATTGCTGGATCCTGTAAAAGAGGTTACTTACCTTGTCACCGGGATCCAGCGAAGAATGCGGGCGGTATGCGGCGGCGGATCTTCCTCCCGATCGTCTCCGTGCCCCGGCTTCCGTCTCCTGCGATGTGACGTTCGCAGGGGGGTGGAACCGGCGGCAAATTCAAATGTAAAACACACTAATACCATTCAAAATAAAATAAATTCACATTACATTGCCCCCCAGTGCCCTTTCCTGCAGTTTTACTGTACTTTTTATGTATATATATATATATTTCTTTTGCATGTGAGCGCTATTCTTTTTTAATATATGTGTGTGTATATATATGTTATACTTTAACTTTTTTATAGTTTTTATTATATTATAATTTGTGATTTTGTGTATCAAACTTTATCATACCCGAGATGTTATAAAGAAGAACGCACAGTAAAAAAAAATCATATGTAAATAGTTGGTTTGGGCGGCTCGTCCTTAAGAATTACATGCAAAATAATGGTACCGCTTTCAGCACCTAAAATCCGAAAGAATCATACCGCCAGGGAGGTTAAGTGACCCAAGGGAGGAGGTGTAGATAGAGAAGAGAAGGGGTCCAAGAACGGAACCTTGTGGTACCCCTACAGAAACAGGAAATGGAGAGGAGGAGACAGAGTTGTAGGTAACACTGAGGGAGCACTGTGATAGGTAGGAGGAGAATCAGAATAGAGCAGAATCTTGGAGGGAGGGAAATGAGTTTATTAAGAAGGAGCAGATGGTCAAACAGTATCAAAGGCTGCAGAGAGGTCAAGTAGTAGGTGTATGGAGTAGTGGCTATTGGTTTTAGCAGTTAGTAAATTGTTGGTGAGTTTTAGTAAGGCAGTTTCTGTGGAGTGCTGCAAGCGAAAGCCAGACTGTAAGGGATCAAGTAGGTTATTTTCAATGCGATAGGAGCTAAGACGGGAGGGCAGGATTTATGTAGGTTAAAGTCCTGTAGGGATTTGATTTTACCCCACAGTCTTTCAAGAGCACGACAATGTCTTTTGAAATTTCTGGTGTTGTCGGTTTTCCAGGGTTGTAACAGTTGGGGCATGATTCTGTGTGAAGCTAGAAGAGCAAGTGCATCCAGTGAGGACGAGAGTGAACTGTTGTAGACAGAGATGGCCAGGTTAGGACAGGACAGGGGGAGATGTTTTCATAGAGGCCGCCAGTGGCAGAATAGAGAAGAGAAGGGTTAAAGGAGTTGTAAAGGCAGAAGGTCTTTTATCTTAAAGCATTCTATGTATTAGGATAAAAAGCCTTCTGTGTGTAGCAGCCGCCCCAGCACCCCCTACTACTTACCTGAGCCCCATCTCTATCCAGCGATGTCCACAAGTGCCTCGGTCGTCCCGGACTCCCCTCCTGATTGGCTGAGACACAGCAGAGGCACTATTAGCTCCTGCTGCTGTCAATCAAAGTCAGTTAATCAGGAGAGAGAGAGAGGGGCGGGGCTAAATGGTAGCTCCGTGTCTGAATAGATCGGGTGTCCCCATAGCAAGCTGCTTGCTGTAGGGGTACTCAAAAGGAGGGAGGGGCCAGGAGCAGCGAAAAAGGAACCCGAGAAGAGGGGGATCCTGGCTACTCTGTGCAAAACCAACTGCACAGAGCAGGTAACTATAACATTTTTGTTATTTTAATAGAAAAAAACACTTTACCATTACTTTAAAGTGGCGAAGGTTTCTGCAAGTAATCCTTTGCTGCTTGGAGGGATAGGTGGTTGGACACAAGGATAATGAAAAACTGATGAGGTTGTGATCAGAGAGAGGAAAGGGGGTGTTGGTGAGGTTGCTAGGAGGTCAAAGATGGGAGAATACAAGGTCAAGGGTATTACCATTGGAGTGGGTGGAAGTGTGTGTCCATTGTGTTAGGTCAAAAGAGGAGGTTAAGTTGAGAAGTTGAGTTGTAGCTGGGCTGTTAACATTGACAGGGATGTTAAAGTCACCAAGAATGATAGTGGGTATTTCAGAGGAGAGAAAGTAGGGTATCCAGGCAGTGAAGTCATCAAAAAAGCACAATACTGGTCCTGGAGGCCAATAAATTGCTGCAATCCTCAGAGAAATGGAAGAAAACAGACAAATACAGTGCACCTCGAAAGAAGAGGGGGGTAGAGAGGGAGGGATAGGAAGGACTTGAAAGGTGCTTTGAGGGGATAAAAGGAATCCAACTCCACCTCCTTTCTGTCCGTTGGGTCTGGAGGAGTGAGTCCAGGAGAAGCTGAGACAAAATCTTGAAGCCAGGTTTAAGTTATGGTGAGTATGGTAAAGCAGTGGTCCCCAACCCTGGCCCTCGGGGCCCACTAACAGGCCAGGTTTGCAAGATAACTGATATACATCCCAGGTGATGTAATTTGCTGCTCAGTGATTGCAGTACTCTAGTCTGCATCTCTCCAAGGTAATACTTAAAATCTGGCCTGTTAGTGGGCCCTGAGGACCGGAGTTGAGGACCACTGTGGTAAAGCAACGAGAGATAAAACGTTCATGCACAGATGTGAGCTTTTTACAGATGGAGTGGGCGTTCCAGAGGGCGCATGAGATTGGGGGGCTGGTTTTAGGAAGCAGGGGATAGAAATTTAACTGAATGGATTGCGGCTGTTGCCAGAAGAGGAGGGGTGCCGGATATGTGGTTTGCAGTTAGAAAATGGAGGGCCAGGATTTGGAGAAATGTCCCCAGAGATTAGGAGAAGAAGGAGGGTGAGAAGAGTAAGATGAGTGTGAGATGTGTATGGGAGCACAGATCTCACTGCCCTGGTGTTTAGGCCAGCATGTGGGTTCAGTAATTGCAGAAGGTAATGGGTGCAGTAGAAGGGAGAGGGTAGGAGTGAGATTGATATGTGTAGACTGTGTGGTAGAGAAGAGGAGTAGAGTATGGACAATTTAAGGGTAGAGAACACTATTGTGAGAAGGAAGAGTAGAAGGAGCATGTTAGTGGATAGAGAGTGGGAATATGATTTCAAATAAATATAATATCAAGTAGTGGTTTGTTTGCTGTCTTTCCATAGTGGCGTTCTTGTGGCATCACCTCTTATTTCTACTTCCTTCTCTTTCTTTTCTGTCATTACCTTTTATTCCCTCACCACTCACCCTTCCCTCTCCTCCCCTCCCCTCTCCTCCCCTCTCTTCTACTCCTCTCCCCTCCCCTTCCCATCTCTTATCTCTTCCCCTTCTCTCTTCCCTTTGCTTTTTTCTGTTCCTAGGTCTTTGGTGCTTTGGTTGGAGTTAGGTGTTTGAGTTAGATTGAAGGCTAACTTAAAGCGGTAGTATCCTGCTTTTTGACATTTTTATCTACAGGTAAGCCTATAATAAGTCTTACCTGTAGGCAGTGGTGTATTTAGGTTTTGTGCTGCCCTAGGCCTGACTAAACTTGGGCACCCCTCATTTAAATATGACCCACCCCGTCCTGTAAAGGCCACACCCTTTCCTGTTTATGACCCACCCTGTCATCTGTAAACCACAGAACACAGCCACAGTCTACCAGTGCCCATCAGTGAAGCCTCATCAGTTCCCATAAGTTCAGCTACATCAATGCCCATCAGTGCAGCCTTATCAGTGCTCATCAGTGCAGCCTCATTACTGCCTATCAGTGCAGTCTCATCAGTGCAGCATATCAGTGCAGCCTCATTAGTGGCCATCAGTACAGCCCCATCAGTGGCCACCAGTGCATCATATCAGTGCCCATCAGTGCTGCCATATCAGTGAAGTCCTATCAGTGCAGCTCATCAGTCCTGCCTCATCAGTGGCCATCAGTGTAGTCTATTAGTGCCCATCAGGGCAACATATCAGTGCAGCCCCATCAGCTTTTTTGCTGCCCCCAGAAAAGTGCTGCCCTAGGCCTGAGCCTTGTTGGCCTAGGCCAAGATACAACACTGCCTGTAGGTACAATTAATATCTCCTAAACCGACACGGTTTAGGAGATATTTGCAGTGCATGCAGCCGCTCACGCAAGCGGCGCATGCGCTCTGAAGGTCCGGGGGGACCTTCAGTTTTCCTTGCTGGGAGCTTGCCGGAAAATCACTCCCGAGCGCATGCGTGGGAGTGACGTCATCGCCGAACCCGGAAGAGACGCCGAGGGATCATGGCAGCGCCCGCAGCGGTGTCTGGGGGTCCGTGTCGGGGCTTCGTTCTAAGGTAAGTAATACATAATGAGCTAGTATGCAATGCATACTAGCTCATTATGCCTTTGTCTTCCAGGTTTTTTTTTTTTTTTTGGGTTTACAACCGCTTTAAGGATTGTATTCAGTGGCAAAGGTTTATTTTAAGGGTAAGATTAAGTGGTGGGGTCTGGATGAAGAACAAAGACTGGTTTCTGCATAGACAACACAGGCCTCTCCCAGGAACGGCACCCAGTCATCATATTACTGACTGTTATGCCTCGTTTCCACTAAGCGGAACGGTTCGGGTCGGTACAGTTTGGAAGAGTTAGAATGGTCCGGTCTATTCAGGTGAGCGTTTCCACTGCAAGTTGGGCCACCAGGGACCATGCGGGGTTTACACCAAATTAGGTGTTTGTTTTGCTCTTTCATTTGACGTGAGCATTGAAGTTTTCCTGTCCGCCAATCAGTGGAATCTATCGTGTGACGCCAGTAGCTCCGCCCTAACCATACCGTTCCATTTCCTATGGCCCTACATCTGAAGCAGGACCAGGAATGGTGTGGTTTGGTTCGGTTGTATGGGCCACTTTCATAATGGAAACACTCAAATTAGCGTACCGTACCGAACCGACCCAAACCGATCTGCTCAGTGGAAATGAGGCATTAGTAACACATTTCTTTGTATAGCAAGTTAATAGTCCAAAGTCCTGGTACAACAACCTCTACAGCAGGCTAACCCCCAATCTGTTGGTCCCACACTGGGGTGCCAGACAGGCTACAAGGGGGTAAGCGACCAGTGCCTCAGCTTGTTCGAGAGCTTACGCTTACTCACAGCCTGTGAGTCTCTCTCTCCAGTCTACTTCCTTGACATTGGTGCTGATTTCCCTATATTGACCTTTATCTATATATATATAGGGCAATTGATTAGATCATATCAGGCTATTTAGTATCTATCGGTCAGTTGCGTATACCCTATATCGATCTCTGTCCACATCATGTCCAAAAGGCCGACAAGTGGAGGCAGACACTCACAGGCCACGAAAAGAGGGTAAGCAGCCTCTGTGTCCACAGTGAAAAGTGGTGGTCACAGACATGCTGCATCCACCACGCCAGTCCTTTTTGTCTGGTGCTGGCCGTGTTATTCAGCCACAACATGTACAAGAGTGACATACATAGTTACATAGTTACATAGTTACATAGTAGTTGAGGTTGAATAAAGACAATAGTCCATCCAGTTCAACCTGTGTAGGTGTGTGTGGCCGTAATCATCTCTCATACCCCTGAATGTTCGGATCCTTGAGATGTACGTCCAAGAGTCTTTTGAAAGCAACCATACTTCCCGCAGAAACCACCTTTTGTGGTAGAGAATTCCACAATCCTGTAGCCCTAACAGTAAAGAATCCCCTGCATTGCCTGAGGTTAAAGCGCTTCTCCTCTAATCGCATTGTATGCCCTCGAGTCCTCATGCAATCCTTTCGACTGAATAGCTTTTTTTCTATGCTGAGATCACCATTGAGGTATTTATAAATTGCTATCATGTCTCAGGCGTCTCTTCTCCAGGGAGAATAAATCAAGCGATTGCAGACGCTCCTCATAATTAAGATCCTTCAATCCCCTAATCAGTTTAGTTGCCCTTCTCTGGACTCTCTCCAGCTCCAACACATCCCTACTGAGGACTGGTGACCAGAACTGGACGGAATACTCCAGATGCGGTCGGACCAGAGTTTTATAAAGTGGTAGGATTATAGTTTTATCTCTGGAATACATCCCTTTCTTTATGCATGCTAATATTCTGCTAGCTTTGGCAGTTGCCGCTTGACATTGCATGCTATTTCTTACTTTATCCTCTACCAAGACTCTACCAAGACCCAGATCTTTCTCCATTTTTTATTCCCCCAAAGTCCCCCCCCCCCCAAAGTGTATTGTGCTTTTATGTTTTTAGTCCCCAAATGCAAAACCTTACACTTCTCCACATTAAACCTCATTTGTCATGTCGTTGCCCACTCTGTTATTTTGTCCAGGTCATTCTGTAGGATATCTGCTTCATGCCGTGCTGTTATTGCCCTGCCTAATTTTGTGTCATCTGCAACAACTGATATAGAACTACTGATCCTGTCCTCAATGCTGTTTATGAATAAATTGAACAGGGTTGGTCCCAGGACTGAGCCTTGGGGGATCCCACTTACCACCCCAGACCAGTCTGAGTATGTGCTATTTATTACCACCCTTTGGACACGCCCTTTTAGCCAGTTCCATATCCAAGAGCAAACCTTGCGGTCGATGCCTGCAGAATTTTTTTTTATAAATTAAGCGCTTGTGGGGAACTGTATCAAACGCCTTTGCAAAATCCAGGTACACCACATCCACTGGTCTCCCCCTATCTAGCTCACAGCTCACCTCCTCGTAGAATGTTAAGAGATTGGTTTGACAAGAACGCCCATTTGTAAACCCGTGCTGATTACTGCTGATGATGTTATTGTCTTTAGCAAACTTTACGATATAGTCCCTTATCATCCCCTCCAGATGTTTATATACTATCGATGTCAGACTGACAGGCCTATAATTTCCCAGGATATGCCTCTGCCCTTTTTTGAATATCGGTATCACATTAGCTTTCCTCCAATCCCCTGGTATATTTCCTATCATAATACTGTCAGCAAAGATCAGGATGGTCTAGATATAGTCTTACTAAGTTCTTTGAGTACTCTCGGAGGTACGCCATCCGGGCCTGGAGATTTATTTGTGTTAATTTTATCCAGCCTTTCCCTGATTTCACCCTCTGTTAGCCATAGTGGCAAGTCCTGTGTATTACTACTAACCAAACAGTCATGGTCAGTGTACCCCTCCGTTTCCTGTGTAAAGACTGACGAGAAAAAAGCGTTCAGCACGGTTGCTTTTTCAATGTCCTCTGTAACCATCCTCCCATCATCGTTAATTATGTGTGCAATATGCTCTGCCCTAGTTTTTTTGCCGTTGATATATTTAAAGAATTTCTTTGGGTTCTTTTTACTATCCTCCGCTATTTGTCTCTCAAAGTTGATTTTAGCCATTTTGATTTTGTATTTGCTTTTCTTATTTGCCTCCTTGTATTGCTCGAAAGCCGATACTGTGCCCTCTGATTTATATTTCTTGAAGGCCATTTTTTCCCCCTAATAAGTTTTTTAACATTACAGTTTAGCCAGCCAGGTTTGGCTTTGTCTCTTCTAAATTTATTCCCCATAGGAATGCACTGTGAGATGCATTTGTTTAATATGTTCCCAAAGCATTCCCATTTTTCCTCAGTGGTCAGTGTTATCAGGGTTTGGTCCCAGTTTATCCTTTCCATCATTGAGCACAATTTGGGAAAGTTTTCCCTTCTGAAGATTAGGGTTCCTATGCTCCCCACTTGCCTTGTTATATTGTTATTTACGCTAAATGTGATCATCTTGTAATCGCTAGAGCCCAGGTTGTCCTGGACTCCCACCTCCGAGATTAGGTCTGGGTCATTAGTGATTAATAGATCCAGCACTGCATTTTCTCTAGTAGGAGAATCCACCAACTGAGACATGTAGTTGTCCTGTAAGGTTTCCATGAATAGACGGGCCTTCTGTGAGTGTGTAGTCCCCTCTTCCCAGTCAATGTCGGGATAATTAAAGTCCCCCAATATGATGACTGATCCCAGTTTTACCACTCTACCCAACAGTGATATAAATTCCAGCTCTACCTCCTCCCTTTGGTTGGGTGGCCTATAGCAAACCCCCACAATTACTTTTCCCTTTACTTCTTCCCTATGGAGTTCTACCCACACAGATTCTAACTCCATACTCATCCCTTTCATAATATCACTCCTCTCTATCACCCTTACATTATTCTTGACATAGAGACATACCCCTTCCCCTCTTTTTCCTACCCTGTCCTTCCGGTACACCGAATACCCTTGGATATTGGCCAGCCAGTCATGTGAGGGGTCGAACCAAGTTTCCGTTATTCCCACAAGGTCTATGTCCTCATGTACTAACATTTCCAACTCATCCATTTTATTAGCTGGTGGAGTTGGTGGAGTGGATCAATAAGCCGTCCTCATCCTCCTTGTTCTCTGACACCCATGCTCACACTAGTTTGCCTTCCACCGCAGCAGCCAAAGCAGCCCGTTCCACAGGCTCCTTCTCCACAGCTACTCCTTCTGTCGCCCCATCATCATGCACAGGGGAGTCACCTGAACTATTCCATCATAGTGTCATTGACATACTGCTGGAGGATATGCAGCAACTTGAAATCTGTGATGTGTGTACACATTTCTCCCATTTTTCCTTGTGATTATATGGGTTAGAAAAAGTCTTAGGTTATTCGATTTTAGTACTTTTGTTTTTTGTCTCATGTCATGTATGTATTTAATGAGGACATTTTGTCTCTTGCCCTCATTTTTTAAATTTTGATTATATTCAATAAATAATATATTTTTTTAAATTGTGAGTCGCTATGATTCATTCTATGGTTTGCCTTAGGAAGTCCAGTCTTGTGTTGTTGTAAAGAATAAGCTGTATTTTGGTTTTTTAGCCCACAGCTCTCCACAATTTCTTTTTTCTCTCAATTTTGGATGATGGCACTTGTTGGGTAGTTCATTTTCTCTTATAATTCATTAGTGTGGGCTTTTTTCAGCACATGTGCAGTAGACCGCAGCTTTGTTGTTTTCAACATCTGTCTGAAGTGGATCAAACGTGGCCAAAACACCAGCCGCTTGGGCACCACATGCTTGACAAGGCATATGACGACCTGCCATGCAGTGCGTTGGCAACAGCACCTGAAAGAGCCACATGATCAAAACAAGCATACTGCACCTTGCTCCTCATCTGGAATCTGTAACCCTATACCTCATGTCTTCTCAAATACCTGCATTGAGAGGGAAGATGGTAAAGCAATGAGTGCCACAGAGACTTAAACCCATTCTGCTAGCAGTACACCACCGCTTGATTTGGCAAATTTCACTACCCTAGTTGCTGAACCCTAGAAAGAAATACTGTCCCAGCCATCCACATGCTCAGCGTCTTAATGCTATCTTGGCCAAATTGCTAGCATTACAATTGCTGCCTTTTCATCTGGTAGACTCCCTTTCGTGAATTCGTGGAATGTGCTGTACCACAGTGGCAGGTAGCAAAAGGGCATTTCTTTTCGCGTAAGGCCATTCCGGCTATCTACCTTTATGTGGAAGGTAGTGCTTTGGCATCATGGAAGAGAGCAGTCAGCAGGATGCTTCACATTAATGCTGACTCTTGGTCCAGCAGGCATTGACAAGGACGTTACATTTATTTCACGGTGCATTGGTTAACTGTTCAGTGTTGCAGCTTGTTTTGCCACCATGCCTCCAAAAACTGGTGCTTGTTCTGCCACATCTGGCTACTCCACCACCACCTCCTCCTCCTCTTCTTCCTCCCTGTCCTCTTCTGCTCAATTGTCCTCTGAAGCAGCAGTGCTCCCTAAGCATTCAAGTAGCTACGCAAGCAGTTAGGCTAAAAGATGCCACCCCTTGCTTCAGTTGGTCTGTCTAGGGGATAGGAGTCACTCCGGGCCAGAGATTCTGTCAGCTCTGCAGGGGCAGGCTCAGAGATGGTTGACACCACGACAGCTTGAGCCAGGAATGGTTGTATGCAACAATGGCACCAACCTTCTCTTCGCCCTCCGTCAGGGACACTTGACACATGTTTCATGCTTGGCACATGTCCTGAATCTGGTGGTGTAGAGTTTGAGCAGATACCTAGGCTTCCAAGATCTCCTGGGGCAGGCCAGAAAAGTCTGTGGCCATTTCCGGCGTTCATACAATGCCAGTGCTCGCTTATCTGACCTTCAACGGGAATTCAGTCTGCCCACCAACCGCCTAATTTGTGACATGCCCATCAGGTGGAACTCAACATTGGAATTGTTGCAGCATCTGCACACGCAGCAGAGGGCAATCAATGAGTACCTGTGTGAGTATGGCACAAGGACAGGCTCAGGGGAGCTTGGCTTTTTTTCGCCAAGCCAGTGGCTTTTGATAAATGGTCCTGTCACCATTTGAGGAGGCCACAAGGATGGTGAGCCGGGACGATGCATGCATCAGTGACACTATGCCTCTTGTTTACCTTCTGGAGCACACACTTCATGGAATCATGGACAGGGAACTTGAGGCAGAACAGCGGGAGAAAGAGGAGGACTTCCTTTCCTCACAAGGCCCCCTTTATGCAGATAATGCCTGCAGGGACACAAAACACACAGGAGGAAGAGGGAGAGGAGGAGGATTGTGGCAGCATGGATGTAGAGGATAGCATACAGCAATCTTCAAGCAATGGTTTTGATTCCCTAGAAACCCCAGGAGTGGTACGTGGTTGGGGAGAGGTTGCTCCTGACAATGTCATCCTTATTGACCCAGAGGACTCAGAAGCTCATGCCTCCTCAAACTTACGTTGCATGGGCTCCCTGATTCTGCAAAGCCTGCGAAAGGACCCAAGGATTCGTGCTATCAAGGAGAGGGATAATTACTGGTTGGCAACCCTTCTTGATCCATGTTACAAGGGTAAAGTTGCAGAGCTCATCCTGCCTTCGCAGAGGGAGCAGAGGATGAAACATCTTGAGGAGGCCTTGAAAAAAAAATTGTGTACCACTTTTCCAGACACTGGGAGGTTAACATTCTCTGGACGTGTTTCTGAGGCTTCGTTCAGCCAAATGAGAAGGCGGCCAGTTGACCGATGCCTTTAAACAGTTCTTTAGTCCTCAGCAGCACCCAGGGCTGTTAGGTTTAGGTAACTATCGGCAGCGTCTCCTTCATATGTGGCATGATTATGTGGGCGCAAGAGCAGACTTGGAGACCTTTCCAGCTGAACATCCACTGGGTTACTGGGTCTTGAGGATGGACCACTGGCCAGAACTTGCTCAATGTGCAATGGAGCTACTGGCCTGCCCTGCTTCCAGCGTGCTTTCCGAACAGTGTTCAGTGCTACTGGAGGTTTTGTGACGGACAAAAGAGTGTGTCTGTCCACAGACTCTGTTGACCAGCTGACTTTTATCAAAATGAATCCTGGATCAACAACAGCTATCAAGCCCCTGATGCTGATGTAACTGATTGAATTTGCTAGGGGTCTGCCATCCCTTGAAGACTGTGTATGCTGCCTATACTATTCCTCAACCTTTATTCTGCTAGCTTCCAACAATGATTTTGGTTTAGGTCATTACCAACCCCCAAGGCCTAATTTTCTGCACCTGTATGACAGGTGCATACAATTTAAGTTTCATATGTCATTTTTAACAGCAGGCCCTGTCCCTGCGTCCTGTGCCCAGCGCTCAGCAAGGGTAACTGTGAGGGCTCGGTTACAGTGTTCAGGCACCAGCAACAGCAAAGGCCCAATTTTTGGCACCTGTATGAAAAGTACATGAGATTTCACATTTGTATGGAATTCTTAGCACTAGGTCCCATTCCTGCGCCCAGCAAGAGTAACTGCGAGGGCTTGGTTACAGTGTTCAAGCACCAGCAACAACCAAGGCCCAATTTTTCTGCACCTGTATGACAAGTACATGCTTTTTGAAATGTGTATGTATATTTGTATATTACATTTTTTCCTTTAAAAATGTCAGTATAACTGCAGCAGGCTACATACATCGTAGAGATGCACTACTTTACAGGCACATTCAAGGGACCCCCCAGGCATGATATTTGAAGGAATTTTTCATTTTTATAGTTTCACTTTAAGCCTCATTAAAACCAGTAAATCACTGCTCCTTTAAAAACAATCACTTTTAAAATCTTTTTTTGCATTGCTACATGTTCTCCAGGTCAGGACCCAGGCCCCCATACATGTTTCTTAGGGCAATAACTTGCGTTTAAGCCTTCAAAATGAGGTAGTTTGATTTTTGAGGTTCGACTCCCATAGGCTTCAATGGAGTTTGTTTGTTTGAACAAACTTTTCCTCTGTTCGCGGTGTTCTGGTGCGAACCAAACCAGGGGGTGTTCAGCCCATCACTACTCCTTAACAACCAGCTATTTCTTCACACAGAATTCATGTCGGTCGATACATTTTAGACCAGTTCGAGTTTGAATCATTCTGAAACATTGCAATTTATTATAAAATTGATAAACTAAACTAAACTAAACAAATTCCAAAACAAATCTATGAAACAAATTTAGTAACAACTAAAACAAAACACATTTTTCTGTTCTGCACATGTTTGTTGGAAACCCTTTGATTTTATTGGGTTCAGTACCAAAATGCCAGCACTATGAACTAACATTCCCCTGTGCTGTGTTCCTGTAGGCAGAGAGAAGGTGGTGGTCTTGTTGGACGATATGGATGATATTAGTGAAGAAGTGAGACAGGGAATCCTGAGTACACAGAAATCCCTGGACTGTCTGTCCTCCCATCTCATCCTCATTCCTACAGAAAACAAATCTGAAGTCGCAAAAAGAAACCTAACAGAATTCCGTACAGCTCTTTTAGGAGGTAAGATGTATATTTTAATGTGCTAAACTAAAAAATGGAGCTGATTCATGAAATTGTGAGATACCTTCACATGGTTATTTTCTGCATTTCAGATAACAGAAATATTCTAGTTGGAATATCTCTTTTTCTAAGTGCTAAAAATTCCAGGTTGATCTGTAGGGAAGAGCTTAAGGTTCGGTCCGCAACACAAGCAGCATTGACGTCATTGAGCATATTTGGTCATGTCCATGTTTGGTCAATGATATCAACAACGGGAGACCTTACCCTTTGTATATAACAGTTTTCATCCTCCAGGCTTGTCATTCAGCTGGTGACATGTGGACGTTTGGGTTGTGTCTTGGCGTTTTTTTCTTTCCTGGATCTGCATCACTGGACGACATGATTGAAGATGGATTTACGAGAGACTTTTTGGGGAATTTTTTTTCCTTATTTGTTGGTGTCTATTTCTTGGTTAAAACTTTGTTTTTCTAGTAATAAGTAGGGGTATAATGTATACTGTAATAATAATGTGTATGTCCTTTCTTGGCCAGTCAGGCCACATGCTCAGATTAAGGGCCTGTTATGAATTTTTAGGGGGACCTCACACATTTCTTTTTTCTTTTTGTGTAAGGTACCCCCTTAAAATCTACACCAGACTCAAAGGTTCTGGTATGCATTTTTTGGAGAAGGGGCTGCATATATTTCTCTTACGTCCTCCGACAGTCGCCGCCTCCTCTAAGTCATCACTGTTGGGTATTGTCTTCCTATCCGTAGGAATAGCTAGGCATATAGACTTAGTCCAAAGACAAAAGGCATTAGCATATACACACCCAAGGGGCTGTCCCATCTGGTCAATACCCCCCCTGCATCACCACTCCCAACTCAGTTTTAATCTGCCTAGCGTCAGGAATAGTCAGGCTTACCTTGTGCTGGGGCTTCAGTCTCAGCCTTCCTAATCTTTTTATTTGATTTTCTTTGAAAATGTCAGTTTTTTCTTTTACTTTACTAGCTGTTTATTTTGTCACACTTCTAGTGTTAGTCTTCTCTTTGGATAAAGATGGATCATGCGGTGCTGGGATTCGGACTGGCCGCCCTGGTTCTCCAGAGCAAAATGGTCAGATGGACCCCCAGCCCGCCATCGAGCGTTCAGCTATGGTTCGCCCTGGCATTACGAACGATCCATCCCTGTTCGCTACAGGGATGCAGCCGTGAGGTGGCTACCTCACAGGACTCGTCTGCGGTGCCGCAGCGTCATGTCCCTGGCTCACGGCACTCAGTGTCAGATGAGGACAGAGGTTTTCCGTGCATGGAGGCTCCCCACGCCATCTGGTACAGGTAAGTACTTTTCTATGTGGGGCCTCTGTCTGAGGTGGCAGTCTGTGTTGCTGTGTGATCCTCATGTCTGTGCCTGTGTGACTCCCTGTGCGATCCCTTCGGGGTTCGCTTGTGAAGATCGGTATGTTGCCTGGGGGTCCCTGTCCCTGTGTCACCTTAGGTGCATGTTGGGGGTGCAGACGTTTGTGCTTGTGCGGCGACCGCAGCGGTGCATTTTTGCGTGGTCCGCCATCTTTACTGTGGGCACACATATATAGCTCCTCTGGGGCGATCATACATGTCATTTTTGCGCCATCCGCCGCCATTTTGTGGGCGGTGGAATGATCGGTCCGGCCGCATGTCGGCGGCCATTTTGGCGTAGCCTCCAATGCATTCCTATGGGGCAGCCATTTTCCCGGGGTCTGGCATATAGTCCAGCCCTCTCCAGCAGCACTTCCTTTCCATCAGCAGCAAGGACACTGGTAGCAACGCTCTGCGGGCTCTGCAGGTTATCACTCTCAATTTCCCTCTGTATTTCGCTTCTGGCTCAGTTTCTTTTCTCCTTTGGGGGTCTTTCATCACTGTAGCAGTAGCGGTGGGCGGCGCACACCGCAGCGTTTTTAAAGGGGACAGTACACCTTTTTGTGCACTGTAGTTTGTTCTGATAACTTGAGCCATGGATTCTCAGGAAAGCAAGTTTCCTCCAGCTTTAGTGGGGGGCCCCAGTTCTCCTGTGGCTCCGCTGCGACCCGATCTGGCTGCTGTAGTAGCGACTTTGGTGGCAAATATGGAAATGCTGATGTCTGAACGGGCTGCGAGAAAGAGGCCCAGGTTGTCTCTCTCTTCTGATTCAGATGGGGATATGGCTGCTGCTGCTGCTGCGAGCGTGCCCTTTTCAGGGTCCCGCTCATCCTTGGACCCCCCCGGGGTCTGAGGGGGAGGCTGAATTGGAGGGTGTTGATACATCCTCCCAAGGGTCACCTGAAGAAAGGGTGACCATGGATGAGTTAATTGTTTCTGTTAAAGAAACCTTGCATTTAGAGGATGAGCCCTGTCCTCCGGGCGTTGTGTCCTCGTTTGGGACGCACAGGACCCGCAAGTCCGCGCAGGTTTTTCCCTGCCCAGCGGAATTCCATTACACTGTTAATGAGATGTGGCGCACGTTAAAACGTCCATTCCTGGTATCTAGTCGGTTCAAATTGCTTTATCCTTTTGCGCTGGCTACGGAATCACGATGGTGTGTGCCTCCACAGGTGGATCACACCGTGGCCATGTTGAACAAGGCTACCTTGGTTCCTACTGAGGATACCCCGGTTTTCCGGGATCCCACGGACCGGCGGTTGGAGTCTCTAGCCCGCCATTCTTATACGGTGGCGGGTTCGCTGCCCTCCAACCTTGGCTGCTCCGGATATCGGACAGGTGGGTTCAGGAAATCGTTCAATCAGGTTACAAGATCTAATTCATTTCCCAGCCGGCGAACAGATTCTTTCCCTCCAATCTCCATCTGCTTCCGGGGCATCTGCAGGACTTGCATCAAGCAGTGCAGGACCTGCTTGCTCAGGGTGTGATTGTCCCGGTGCCTCATCGGGACAGGTTTCGGGGGTTTTATTCAAATCTGTTCACTGTGCCCAGGAAGGAGGGCAAAGTGCGTCCTATTCTGGACCTGAAAGCGCTGAACCGCTTCTTGCGTGTTCGGAAGTTTCGAATGGAGTCTCTCCGTTCGGTTGTGGCCTCCTTGAGTCCAGGAGAATTCCTGGCTTCGATAGATCTGAAGGATGCGTACCTGCACATCCCCATTTTCGAGGGTCATCAGCGGTACCTTCGGTTTGCTATCGCAGAGGACCACTACCAGTTTGTGGCGTTACCTTTCAGTCTCGCTTCGGCACCAAGGGTGTTTACCAAGGTGTTGGCGCCGGTTCTGGGCCTGCTGCGGGCCCAGGGCATTGCGGTCCTGGGGTACCTGGACGATCGCGTGCCAGCCAGGACCTTGTGCGCGATCTGTCTATCACGGTACAGACGCTCCAGGAGTTCGGATGGACCATCAACGTTCAGAAATCGGCGTTGTCTCCATCGCTTCGCCTTCCCTATCTGGGGATGGTTCTGGATTCTGCTCAGGCAAAGGTGTTCTTGCCGGAGGAAAAGGACTTTGCGGGACGAACTCAGGTCCCTCAGGGACAATCCGTCCTCGTCACTCAGGACCTGCATGCGGGGCCTGGGGTTGATAGTGTCGGCCTTCGAGGCGATTCCCTTTGCCCAGTTCCACACGCGGGCTCTCCAGACGGAGATCCTGGCCAGGTGGGACAGACTACCTCAGTCCTTGGATCTGGATGTCTTCTTCAGTCGCCAGACCAGATTGGCTCTTCTATGGTGGATCCAGTCCCCGTCGGTGGCGGAAGGCAAGTCCTTCCGTCCGTTGGTGTGGACAGTGGTTACCACGGATGCCAGCCTGTCGGGCTGGGGTGGAGTCCTGGGCAACCTGTCTGCCCAGGGCACTTGGTCGGAGGAAGAGTCCTCCCTCCCGATAAATGTGCTGGAATTACGAGCGATAAAACTCTGTCTCTTCCAGTGGTCGGACCGTCTCCGGGGCCTGCCTGTTCGCGTACAGACGGACAATGCTACCGCGGTGGCTTACATCAACCACCAGGGGGGCACCAGGAGTGCTCGAGCGGCCCGGGAGGTGACCGACATCCTGTCTTGAGCCGAGACTCATGTCCCGGCGATCTCAGCAGTTCACATTCCGGGTGTGGAAAATTGGCAGGCCGACTATCTGAGTCGCCAGACCCTGGACCAGGGGGAATGGTCCCTACACCCGGAGGTCTTTCAGATGCTGTGTGCGAGGTGGGGATCCCCAGACGTGGATCTGTTTGCATCCCGGCTAAATCGAAAGGTGGAAAGGTTCGTGGCAAGAACGCGCGATCCGTGGGCGGCCGCCTCGGATGCGTTGGTGGCCCCTTGGCATCAGTATCGTCTGATGTACGCCTTACCTCCAATTCAGTTACTATCCCGGTTCCTTCGCAGATTGGTCTCGGAACCTCACTTGGTGATTGTGGTGGCGCCGGACTGGCCTCGCCGGTCCTGGTACGCCGACGTTGTTCACCTGGCAGTGGCGCCTCCGTGGCGTCTGCCTCTGCGGGAAGATCTCCTGTCTCAAGGTCCGATCTTCCATCCTGCTTTACAGTCGCTGGCTTTAACGGCCTGGCTGTTGAGACCCAGATCTTGAAGGACAAGGGTCTATCCCCTGAGGTTATCCCTACCCTAATCAAGGCTAGGAAATCCTCCTCTGGTAAGATCTATTACCGTACCTGGAAAGCCTATTTCGCCTGGTGTGAGTCCAGGGGGTTCTCCCCTCGTTCTTACTCGGTGTCGAGAATCTTGGCTTTCCTCCAGTCTGGAGTGGATCAGCGCCTGGCGCTGGCCACAATAAAGGGCCAGGTGTCTGCACTGGCTGTCCTTTTCCAACGCCCAGTGGCGTCTCATTCCTTGGTGCGCACCTTCATTCAAGGTGTGCGACATTTGGCTCCTCCCAGGAAAGAGCCTTTACCTCCATGGGACTTGAACTTGGTTCTGTCCGCGTTACAGCGTGCTCCCTTTGAAAACATCAGGGAGATATCGTTGCCTCTGCTGTCGAAAAAAGGTTTCTTTTCTGGTGGCGATCACTTCGGCTCGCAGAGTGTCGGAGCTGGCGGCGTTGTCTTGCCGCTCCCCTTACTTGATAATTCACAAGGATAAGGTGGTTTTGAGACCACCCCCATCCTTCCTTCCCAAGGTAATCTCTGAATTTCACCTTAATGAGGACATTGACCTGCCTTCGCTTTGTACGAAGCCTAAACATCCGAAGGAGATTGCCTTGCATTCCTTGGATGTTGTCAGGGCGATTAGGGTTTACCTGTTGTCTACGGAATCCTTTCAGAAGACGGATTCCCTCTTTGTCCTTCCTGAGGGATCTCGGAAGGGCATGGCTGCATCCGCAGCAACTATTGCCAAATGGATCAGACAGACCATTGAGCAGGCTTACGCCTTGAAGGAACGGGTTCCGCCCTTCCCTGTTAAGGTGCACTCTACCAGGTCTTTGAGTGCATCCTGGGCCTATTGGCATCGGGCCTCGGTGGCCCAGGTGTGAAAGGCGGCGACTTGGTCGTCGGTGCACACTTTTCCCAAATTCTACAAAGTAGACGTTCTGGCATCAGCTGATGCTTCTTTTGGCTGCAAAGTTCTCAGTGCGGCAGTGCCATGATGGACCCTTGAATTTTTTCTGGGTCCCTGGCTGTTGGCATTTGCTTTCCTGGGCTGTTGCTCTTGTTGAGCATTGTTTTGTTTCTGTTGCCCAGTTGGTTTTCTTACGGTGCATGTAAGATTCCTTTCTCTGATGTGGGTACTGCGTTGCCTTTTCTACGGTTTCGTCTCCCACCCCTCATGTCTATACTGCTTTGGGACATCCCAACAGTGATGACTTAGAGGAGGCGGCGACTGTCGGAGGACGTAAGAGAAAACTGAATTTTTGTAAAATCTTACCTGTAAAATTCCTTTCTCTGAGTCCTCCAACAGTCGCAGCCCCCGCCCCTCTTTTGGGGTTCTTATTCCTTACTGCTATGTTACCAAACTGAGTTGGGAGTGGTGATGCAGGGGGGGGTATTGACCAGATGGGACAGCCCCCATGGGTGTGTATATGCGAATGCCTTTTGTCTTTGGACTAAGTCTATATGCCTAGCTATTTCTACGGATAGGAAGACAATACCCAACAGTGATGACTTAGAGGAGGCGGCGACTGTCGGAGGACTCAGAGAAAGGAATTTTACAGGTAAGATTTTACAAAAATTCCGTTTTTTTTTTATTCTTGCCTTAATATGTGCTACAGCAAAAGTAACGTTTACAAAGGAAAAAACAATAAAATAAATAATGATACAGTTTAAATTGCCAGCAAATGATATTTCATTGCCAGCTTCTTAGAACCAAGAAAAACAATGATACAGTTTAAATTGCCAGCAAATGACATTTCATTGCTAGCTTCTTAAAAAAAAAAAAAAAAACACACACACACAAAGACTCCTCCAAAGGTTATGAAAATGTTTTTTTTTTTTTTTTTTTTTCTTGGTTCTAAGAAGCTAGCAATAAAAATTTGCTGGCAATTTAAACTGTATCATTGTTTTTCTGAGTTCTAAGAAGCTGGCAATGAAATATCATTTGCTGGCAATTTAAACTGCATCATTTTTTTCTCTTGGTTCTAAGAAGTTGTCAATGAAATGTCATTTGCCAGAAATTTTCAAACCTATTTCCTTTGTAAATGTCAGCACTGCTGCAGCACATTGTTGGGCTCCTTCACAGGCAGGATTAGGACACCCCAAGCATGTTATTTAAAGGAATTGAGCATTTTTATTTCCCGGGACTGTTTTCCTCCAAATAATTTTTTTTTACACCCCCTTGCCTATTAGCCCAGAAAATGTACTTTTTTTGATTTGACAGATTTGGCTTCAATTGATTTCAATGGGGTTCAGGTTCGGCATACAAATTTCTTTGAAGTCTGCTGGACCCCGCTTAAACCGAATCCAGAGCAGTTCAGACCATCGCTACTGTTAGGAAACAAGTGCTGAAATGAACTTTTTACAGGATAAAAACATCACTAAAGTAATTGATATTGAGTACACTTTATATATTCCTATCATCTATGTGGTTCCTATCCACATCAGCCATATATTATTTGGATTTCTGTATATGAATTATGGTAACCAGACTGTTATAGTCACATTTCATATATCACATACAGTTGCAGGCAGCGCCAATTACCTCACTATCCCTCACAATTACAATAAACAATATAGTTCTTCCTTTGCTTATATACAGTATCTCACAAAAGTAAGTACACCCCTCACATTTTTGTAAATATTTTATTCTACCTTTTCATGTGACAACACTGAAGAAATGACACTTTGCTACAATGTAAAGTAGTGAGTGTACAGCTTGTATAACAGTGTAAATTTACTGTCCCCTCAAAATAACTCAACACACAGCCATTAATGTCTAAACCGCTGGCAACAGTCCAATGTCAATGTCCAAATTGGGACCAATTAGCCATTTTCCCTCCCTGGTGTCATGTGACTCATTAGTGTTACAAGGTCTCAGTTGTGAATGGGGAGCGGGTGTGATAAATTTGGTGTTATCGCTTTCATTTTCTCATACTGGTCACTGGTAGTTCAACATAGCACCTCACGGCAAAGAACTCTCTGAGGATCTGAAAAAAATAATTGTTGCTCTACATAAAGATGGCCTAGGCTATATGAAGATTGCCAAAACCCTGAAACTGAGCTGCAGCCAGTGTCCAAGACCATACAGTGGTTTAACAGGACAGGTTCCACTCTGATCAGGCCTCGCCATGGTCGACCAAAGAAGTTGAGTGCACGTGCTCAGCATCATACCCATAGGTTGTCTTTGGGAAATAGACGTATGAGTGCTGCCAGCATTTATGCAGAGGTTGAAGGGATGGGGGTCACACTGCATCAAATTGTTCTGCATGGCTGTCGTCCCCAGAAGGAAGACTCATCTAAAGATGATGCACAAGAAAGCCCACAAACAGTTTGCTGAAGACAAGCAGACTAAGGACATGGATTACTGGAACCATGTCCTGTGGTCTGATGAGACCAAGATAAACTTATTTGGTTTAGATGGTGTCAAGCGTGTGTGGCGGAAACCAGGTGAAGAGCACAAAGACAAGTGTGTCTTGCCTACAGTCAAGCATGGTGGTGGGAGTGTCATGGTCTGGGACTGCATGAGTGCTGCCGGCACTGGGAAGCTACAGTTCATTGAGGGAACCATGAATGCCAACATGTACTGTGACATAATGAAGCAGAGCATGATCCCCTCCCTTCGGAGACTGGGCCACAGGGCAGTATTTCAACATAATAAAGACCCCAAACACACCTCCAAGACGACCACTGCCTTGCTAAAGAAGCTGAGAGTAAAGGTGATGGACTGGCCAAGAATTTCTCCAGACCTAAACCCTATTGAGCATCTGCGGGACATCCTCAAACAGATGGTGGAGTAGCGCAAGGTCTCTAACGTCCACCAGCTCTGTGATGTCATAATGGAGGAGTGGAAGAGGACTCCAGTGGCAACCTGTGAAGCTCTGGTGAACTCCATGCCCAAGAGGGTTTAGGTAGTGCTGGGAAATAATGGTGGCCACACAAAATATTGACACTTTGGGCCCAGTTTGGACATTTTCACTCAGGGGTGTACTCACTTTTGTTGTCAGCGGTTTAGACAACAAATATCATTCAGTATTGTAGAGTATATCTGAAAAATACACTTTAATGAATTTTAGTGCACACCGACACAATATAATACACATTTTTTGATAAAATATAAAAGATAATGCTGTGCTGAATAAATAGATACCTAACATGTCAAGATTTAAACCTGTGCAGGCCCGTGACATGTCAACAAACTACGGTCCCTAAACTTGTCCATAGGCGATGCTTTATGCTTTAAGCCTTCACAAGTTATCAGTTTGGAGTTAATCATGAATTCTGGAACTAGAACTTCTCTCAGTCCAATGTTTACGGCAATATCCCACATGTGTGGTGCAATCACTGTTTACATATGCATGTCAGACCTACAGTATGTGCACTTTTGCATTCACATGTATGAACAGGGGATGTAGGTACTTTTAACTTTGTTTTTTTATTTTTTTTCCATTTTTTTTTACACTTTTAATTAGTTTTTTATTTTATTTAACATTATTGCTGTCACAAGGAAGCAAACAAGGCATCTTTGGGCAGTAATAGGTACTCTTTATGGAGACATCAGGGGTCTGTTAGACCCTTGATGTCTCCCCTGCCCTCCAGGGCAGCTGATCAAACACAGACTGTGCTTGATTAGCTGCTTTCCTGGCTGTAACAGATAGGGAATGGCAGCTCTGAAACCAGAAGGGACAAAGTCATTGTTGCTTTTGGGATCATTCAAAACGGACGAGATGGGGGAACGAATGTTCCTCTTGTCTCCTCTGCAGGAAGACATCCTGACTTTTTTTCATAATGGAGGAGATGGGGAACGGGGAACGGATGGTCCTCGATATCCTCTGCATGAAGATGTTCTGACTTTTTTCTAGAGAGAGAGGGGGGTGAAAGAGAGAGGGGGCATGAGAGAGAGAGGAGGGATCAAAGATAGAGAGAGATAGGGGGATGAGAGAGAGAGGGGGGATCAAGACTAAGCACTCTTGAGTGGAGTACTGAGGCAGGGGTGTAGGGGGCTGTGAGTTTTTTTTAGGAAGCCATGTACAGCCCCCTACCAGACCCCCCTTTTCCCCTCCCACCAGCCATGGTCTTCTGCATAGAGAAGCACAGAGATGTTAATGTTTATAAGGGGAAGTAAAAGGATTAACCACTTCCTGCCAGGAGGCCGTCATATGCCATCCTGGGCTTTAAGTGGGGATATCTGAATGATGGGTGCCGCTGCAGGAATTATCCAGATATTTTTTTTTTCAGTGGGCAATTCCATGCAATTTAAAAGCTATCATAGTGGCTGTTTAGCTGCTTGATTACTTTTACAGGCAGCAGGAGTGGACGTCCCCCCTCCGATGCTTCTCCTGGCTCACCCTTGCAATCGGCATGCCGGAGAATGAAAACATTGGCCATGGTTTACCATGGAGCTGACCGGAGACCAGATGGTCCCCGGTCATCTCAATGACCCTTGGAGGCCCGAAGCATCATCATGTCATCACTTCCGGTGCCAACAAATGTAAACACTGCTGTTTTTTTTTTTTTTTGCTGGGAAGCTTGAGATCATTTTTTTTTCTATCTCAAGCTTTCCAGCCTAGAGGAGAGATGTGGGGACTTATAGGCCACAGATCTCTCTGTACAGAGGACCTGTCATGCCCTATTCCTGTTACAAGGGATGTTTGCATTCCTTGTAATAGGAATAAAAGTGATAAAAAAAATAAAATAATGAAAAGTGTAAAAATAAAAAAACAAAATAAACAATAAAAAAAAAAAAAAAAAAGTGCCACCGTCCCCTCATGCTCGCACTCAGAAGCGAATGCATACATAGGTTGCACCCACATATTCAAACCACATGTGAGGTATTGTCACAAACGATAGAGGGAGAGCAGAAGATCTCCTCTGTAACTCTAAACTGGTAACCTGTAAAAATATTCAATTGTAACCTAAGCGCCTTTTCACAAGTGTGTGTGTAATTTTAAAGTGTGACATGTTAGGTATCTACTCAGTATATCATCTTTAACATTATACAACAATTTGCTAACTTTAGTGTTTTGTTCTTTTTAATTTATGAAAGTGTTTTTTTTTCCCCAAAAAATTGCGTTTGAAAAATTGCTGTGCAAATACCGTGTGAGTGACATAAAAAATTGCAAGGACTGCCATTTTATTCCCTAGGGTCCAGCTAAAAGAATATATATATATATATATATATATATATATATATATATATATATATATATATATATATATATATATATATATATATATACATATATATATATATATATATATATATATATATATATATATATATATATATATACATATATATATATATAGATATATATATAATGTAATTATGTATAATGTTTAACCACTTTAAGACTGGAAGGATTTGTCCCCTTCCTGATTCGGCACTGTGTTACTTTACCAGACAATTGCACGGTCGTGCGACCCTGTGCCCAAATAAAATTGATGTCCTTTTTTCCCTCAAACAGAGCTTTCTTTTGGTGGTATTTGATCACCTGTGCGATTTTTATTTTTTGCGCTATAAACAAAAAAAAAGCAACAATTTTGAAAAAAAAAAAAAAAAAAAACTATATTTCTCACATTCTGCTATATGACATTCTCAAAAAAAAAAAAAATAATTAAAAATCTAAATTTTTAAACATTTTAGGCCAATTTGTTTTATGCTACATATTTTTGGTAAAAAAAATCGCAATAAGCGTATTTTGATTGGTTTGGGCAAAAGTTATCACGTCTACTAACTACGGGAAATATTTGTCATTATTTTATTTTTTGTTTTACTAGTAATGGCGGCGATCTGCGATTTGTTGCGGGACTGCGACATTGCGGCGGACAGATCGGAACCCTAACTGACATTTATGACACTTTTAGGGGTACCAGTGACATTACTACAGTAATCAGTGCTAAAAATATGCACTGTTACTGTAATAATGGCACTGGCAGGGAAGGGGTTAACATTGTGAGTGATCAAGGGGTTAAATGTGAGCCTAGGGGAGTCATTCTAACTGTGGGAGGGGGGGGGGGCGTGGCTTCTGAAATGACCATAGAGACATGTGATCCTATATAAAAGGATCACAGGAGCTCTGTGATAATTTCAGCGAGAAGGACGGTTGGCTGTGTTTACAACAGCTGACCGTTCTTCTCTCTCACCCGGGAGCGATTGTGGGTGTCAGGTGACAATCGGAGCCGCCTGACCCGTGTATTGGATTCCCCACTGCCTGACCCCCCCTAGCTTCCCGCACGCGACCGATGTACCCTGCTGCAGTAAAAAGGTGGCGGGTGGTCGGGAAGGGGTTAAGGGTTCTAGTAATTTTATAGCAAAAAAACACAGATTTTTACATATACATTATAAGGGAATTGGCCCAGATGGCAAGTGGTTAAAGTTCAGATTTAACAATACAGAAGAAATACATTTTTTTTTCTTTGTTTGTTGAGGTTGTATTGTTGTTGATCACTCTGTGTTTTATCCACATTAGGTGCGAAGACATATCAGCAGAAGGAGAGCTCTGGAGCACTTTCTAGCTTTACTTCAACATTTTCCAGACGTGTTGTATGTATCATTTTTCATCCTTTTCATTTACATAATAGGATAACGAGAATAAAGTGTAAGGTGATGAGTGCGTGGGTGAAAGTCAGAATTCATGTATATGTTAGAGGCGTGGTACAGTGCTACCTATTCCAGACGAATACATTCAGGCCCCATTCATTACCGAAATGCCAGAGCATTGCAGCTGTTTTATGTTTTTTTTTCCCTACATTAGTCTGGGTCACACATGTGCATTTATAAGCATGTCTTCCATGCATTAGGTGCAGCATGTTTGGGGAGTGCATTAATTTCAATGGGCTGCCCAACATGCGACAATCACACCAAAGTAGTAGTAAAATGTGCCACACTAAAACACATGTAGTGTTGCCCCTGTAGGGGTTGCATGTATAGAGCTATCTTGGGTCTCCCTCTGATTATCCTGTGGCCATATCCTGGCCATTTTCACACACTGCCCATGTGCACACAAACTCTTTCACTCGTTGTCTCCAACGAACAATTCTAGAGGATTTGTTTTTGGTAATTTATTTGGAGAACTTGGATAGGAAAAAGGGATTAGTGGGGTACTCCAAATTCAACTTTGTACAGGTGAGGACAACTCTCACTTGGCCTCACTTAGTGGAACTGAATAGCAGATCTTCTGCTGAACCATCCAGCACTAGTGTTGAGCGAACATGGACTGTATTATTCGGGTCCGTACCGGATAATTGGATTTTTGTTACCCGGACACGGACCCGAAAACTTTACTGTATGTTCGGGTTTAAAATCCGTGTTCGGTAATTTTATTTCCTGTTTTGTATGTAATGGCGCGCTTTTAATGGCGGGCTTTCAACAGCCAATCAACAAGCGTTTAACTGGTGTGCCATAGAAGCCATCACAGCCATGCCTACTAATGGCATGGCTGTGATTGGCCAGCTGAAGCATGTGACCCAGGTCTTTATAAGCTAGAGACACAGCGTGAGGTGTGTCAGTCTGCTATAGTGTAGGGAGAGAGCACACACAACGGTGCTGGCTGCTGCTGATTAGGAACAGTCAGGGAAAAACAACATTGTGCCCGAAAAGAATGCAGGGACAGGTCGGAGTGTAGGCAGGGAAAGATATTTGAGCATTTTAGGGACAGGCTGGAGAGATTAGGCAGGGACAAATAGGAGACACAGGACAGAACAATCGTCCGTTAACGATCTACATCGATTTTGCTGTGTGGGGGGTGGTGCAGTGAACGATCTTTTTGCCCTCACTTGAGCCCACTGTGGAGGAGGGAGAAAAAAATATATTTTTATCAGTCTGTTGTGTGCAGCGTTCAGCTATATTTTACTACAGATTGCTGTTCTAATCTGCTATTTAAAAATTACAAAGTTAAAGGGGAATTTTTATTTTTCCCCTTCATAGCCTGCTGCTGACCGTGACATAAAACATAAGACACTGCTGTGTTCACATGTGCTATTGAAAAATCACCAATTTTATATACATTTTTCTAGAGATACACCTTTCAAATTTTTTGGGCGCATCTTCCACCGCCGAGGATTGCAGGGCGCTTCAGTTTGCCTCCTGTTCCGAACTCCTCCTACTCCTCATTCTCATCCTGCCTTTAGGGTACAAAAAATAGTAATCGGGGCCTAGTCTGTGTTTGTACGTGTGAGATACACCGTTTTATACATTTTTTTCACTTTCCGCTATTCAATATACACCCTTTTGGGGTGAAAAAAATTAAATTGTGGCATAGTCTGTATCGGTACGTGTGACATACACCTTTTAAATTTGTTTGGCGCATCTCCTTCCACCGCCGAGGATTGCAGGGTGCTTCAGTTTGCCTCCTGTTCCGAACTCCTCCTACTCCTCTTCCTCATCCTCCCTTTAGGGTACAAAAAATTGTAATCGGGGCCTAGTCTGTGTTTTTACGTGTGAGATACACCGTTTTATAGTTTTATATCCTTTTTTCTATTCCGCTATTCAATATACACCCTTTTGGGGTGAGAAAAATTAAATTGCGGCATACTTTGCATATTTAAACAAAGGAAATATCAGCGCAGCGAGGATAATATAATGTAAAATGAAAGCAGCTGCACTCTCAGGTCAAAATACAATACCTGTCCGAAAAATAATAATAAATGCAATAGAGCAGCGCTAAAAAAACACATACAAATCTAATAATGAAATAAAATAAAATAAAAACAGAGATGGTCCATGCAGAAACCCGTGATGAGGGTGAGCCACACTTTCTGGCAGGATCAACAGGTGCTCTAAGTGATAATATATCCACCACCGGGTGCAATGGCCTCTCACCTTAAACTTGTAAAGTATAGGCATGTAACTCAAACTCTCCTAGATCGATCTTCCCTTAAACACAGGCAGCAGGATGGGTCTGTATCCCTCTTGTGCTCCACCACATAAGGACTTCACACTGACCCAGCAGACTCCACACTGATCTTAGGACGGACTTTACCAAATGACCACTAAAAGGACTTCAACCAGCAGCTCTCCTCAAGACCATGAAACAGGGAAAGAAGACCGGGCAAGCCCATAGTGTAATATAGCCAAACACTTTATTCAAAATAAAATAAGGTAAAGACAGCCTCTTACTTTGTGTATGGGGTTAAAATCGCATAAAATAACATTCCAGCTGTACCGTCGGGACCCGTGGGTGCCTCGCCGGATTTCCAAACAACAGTGGGCGACGTCAGTTAGCTCCGCCTTCCCCCCGGACGCGTGTCGTCCCCCAATGGGCGGGGACTTCTTCAGCGGTGTGTAAAGGCTTATTCTAGACGTCGCCCCTTAAGAATACCGACCTGTCCACTGATTGGACAAGCGGTATCAGTCGCCTCATTGGTCGGCCTCCCCTGCCTGGACATCCATAAACTACTTCCGGGATCATCACGGCGGAAGTGACGCTGCCCTGCATCTGGAGACCGCCCAATCGCCGCTCTCTGGTTGGATGAGCGGTCCGGACATTATTACTGGCTCGTCTCCCGTAGTCATAGCAGCAGCGGACGCCGCCGCTCTGTATAGAGAGGAGGCGTCCGCACCGGAAATCGGGGGACCGCCCTTTCATTACTCAATAATGAAAATAGAAAAAAACGATGCTGCATCGCCCTACTGGGGGTTCATGGTACCGCCCTATGTATATGCAATTTGCCAGCATGTAAACATAACTCAACATCTGAAAGGCAAGATAAAATCCTGCTACTCTGGGCTTAAGAAAATTATATTAAAACCAAAGTGTAAAACACATAGTAATTATAAATATAATTAAGCCTGTAACTTTCCAATCATGTGTACATAATAAAATGGGGGTACAGGGGTTAAATATAACCCAAAGGTCTCGGCCATATAAAGAGAAGGAAAAAGTGGGGGTAATATTCATAACATGCTAATATGCTAAAAAATATATATATACCTCCACACCCCCCATGGCCTACTCCCCTCTATCATAATAAATAAAATGTACACCTTAACAGCTAAAAAACCATACTATACTAAAAAATGGAGCCAAAGGACGTCCCACTGTTGTCTGGATCACAACAATTATTAAAAGAAACCGTATAATTTTATTAAACATCACATTAAAAACTAAAAACAGCAAATAGTATTATCTATCAGATATAAAACAATTTAAATCGAACTCAACGTTCAGACCCCGGGGTACCCCCACTTTAGTCTCATATATCCAAAAGGACTCACGTTGACTCAATTTCCTAATCAAATTGCCTCCCCTCCAATGTCTATGGACTCTTTCAATACCCCAAAACTTCAAACTCCCAGGATCTTTATTATGGAATTTTTTAAAGTGTTGGGTAACGTGGTGGGGGGTTTTACCCTTTTTAATACTCAGAACATGCTCAGCGACCCTAGTCTGTAGGGCCCTTGATGTCCTACCTACATACTGCAGGCCGCAGTCACATTCTAACATGTATACTACGCCTGTAGTCGAGCAAGTGATCAGGTCTTTGATTACATAGCTACTTCCTGTTGCTTTTGCTATGAACTCCTTCCTACGTTTCTGATTCCTTTTGGCTGTTTTACATACCACACATTTGCCGCAGGCATAAAATCCTGCTAGATACGGCAACAGTTTGTTGTTAGTCTGTGTAGGTGGGTCAACGACCCCTGGGGCCAAAAAACTCCTGAGGGTGGGTGCCTTCTTGTACACAAAAGATGGTCTGGCAGGTATAATAGCTCCCAAGGTTTTATCCTGTTGAAGGATGGGCCAATGTCTACTAAAAATCTTTTCAATCTTTTTATACTGGATATTGTAATCTAGCATGATTCGTATCTCATCCTTCTTAGGTTTATCTACCTTGGGGGCAGTGGATAGAAGAGACTCTCGATTGATAGCCTGGACAACCAACCTGTCCTCCTCCAGTTTATCCTTGCAATATCCTTTTTGTATGAATTTGTCACAAAAAGCCTTTGATTGTGATACAAAATCCGTGTCAGAGGCGCAATTGCGCCTTAGCCGCATAAACTGCCCTTTGGGGATATTGCAGAGCCATGTGCGGTGATGGCAGCTATCTAGTGGGATGTATGCATTACGGTCCGTAGGTTTTGAAAAATTGGAGGTGGTAATACTATTTCCGGTTGCCGTAATGACCAGATCTAAAAACACAACCTTTTCCTTGCTGGTAGTCCAGGCCAAAGAAATGTTTTTGTTGTTAGAATTCAATCTATCCATGAACTTATTCAAGCCCTCCATGTCCCCTTCCCAAATAAGGAACATATCATCTATATACCTTCTATAACATGTTAGCTCAGGGGGACGGTCTTTAAACACCACTTCTTCCTCCCAGTGGGCCATGAAAAGGTTGGCCACACTGGGAGCGAAGCGTGCCCCCATCGCCACACCTCTGGTTTGAAGGTAATAGGTCCTGTTGTACCAGAAGTAATTCCTAGTGAGACAAAACCACAGGCTGCTCAACAGGAAACTTCTGAGTTTTCTAGGGAGGTTGGACTGGGAAAAAGCCCATTTAACGGCTGCTTCTGCGGCATCATGTCCGATTATGCTATATAGCGAACTAACGTCCGCTGTTATCAAAATCGTGGATGCCGTACAAGGGAAATTTTGTAGAATCTGTAAGATATGTTTAGTGTCCTTAAGATAGGACTTAGTTTTAACAACCAGAGGCTGTAGATACACATCTATAAACTGTCCTAATCTGGACGTTACGGATTCAATGCCATTTACGATTGGCCTACCCGGTGGATGATCCTTGTCCTTATGAATTTTAGGTAAGAAGTAAATCACCGGAGTCCGACAATACAGAGGGTCAAGATATAAGGACTCTTTTTTATTTAGGACACCTTTCTTCTTACCTGATTCAATTAAGGTGTTCAATTCACCCTTAAATTCTGGAAGCGGATCGCGTCGTAAAATATTATACGTACTACGATCAGAAAGAAGGCGTGCCATTTCATTTTTGTAATATACTTTACTGAGGACAACAAGGCCCCCTCCCTTATCCGCCGGCCGGATAACTATATCTTTGTTCTCCTCTAAAGCTTTTATTCCGGCTTTAATGGTTTGGGGATCAGCCACTTTCCTTACTTTTAAATCTTCTAGATCTTTAACCACCATATGTTTGAACACATCAACATATTTATTCCCCTTGTTTTGGGGGTTGAAGGTTGATCTGTTCCTTAGGCCAGTATGTTGAAAAGATTCGCAGGGAGGGTTGGTAGTAACCGAGGGGCCACTCGGGGGGTCAGAGGAGTTCTTCATAATGGGGTTATTCATACAGTATTTCTTGATATTAAGGGAGCGGATGAACTTCTGAATTCCCACATAAGTTTGAAACTTGTTTAAATTTCTCACCGGTGCGAACTTAAGGCCCTTATCAAGGGTCCTCAGCTCATCCTCTCCCAACTGTACCCCACTTAAGTTAAAGATGCCGGATCCTATCGGGATCTTTTTCCTCTGGACCCTCCGGCCTCCTCGGTTTCCTCTCTGTTTCTTTTCCCTCCCTTTCCTCCTGGGGTACCCTCTCCTGGTGCCCTCCACCAGTTCTCCGACTGGTTTTGAAAGGGAGGAGGGGGGCCCCTCTCCTGTCCCCCCACACTCCCTAAAAAAGGATTCCCATACTGATTGTTTTGTAGGGGCTCGAACCTGTTATAGGTGGCTACCTGGGCATAGGATGAGTGGTTCCCTCTATTGGGGTAACCCCGATTTGATTGACCACCTCTTTGAGGATGGGCCCCGCGCCCTCTTCCCCGGCCATTCCCTTGTGGGTTCTGTCTCGGGGTTTGTGGGCGATCTCTCTGAGGGTTGGAGTATTGTTCATTGTGGTAGTTATTTGGAGGGGCAATATAATTACCTCTCCCTGGGATGTTGGATTTCCCTCTACCACCTCTCCCCCCTCTTTTCTTACCCCGGTTATAGTGACCCCGTTGAGAATCTCCATTATAGTATGGGGCCGGAGAGGCTCTCCACCCTTCTCTGGGGGCTTCTCTCAGTTCCGGTGCTGGGGTAATAGGGGGGTCTTGTGAACCTTCTTCACCATCATCCATCTCTATCTCTCCTATGTTGGTGTTCTTTTGCCATTTATAAATGTTGTTATCCTGAAAATCCCCAAAGTCCCTAATGTATTTTTTCTTTTTCTTATTTTGCGTTTCAGTGTCCCATTTGACCAGCCTATTTTTAAGTATCCCTGAGAGTCTTGAAAACTCCTCAGTTTCTTTGTGTGGCTCTAGGGAAGTTTGTAACGCTTTAATCTGGGCTTCTATGGTTTTTAATTTGCGCTTTTTCCTTAAGAGGAGAAATTCTATTAACTCAAAACCCTTCTTGGAAAAAAACCCTTTCCATTCCTCCATGGACTCACTGTCTAGCAGTCCATCATTGGGTGGGAGATCCCACCTGAGGCGCCTAGGGATGAGTTTTTTATTTTATTTCATTATTAGATTTGTATGTGTTTTTTTAGCGCTGCTCTATTGCATTTATTATTACTTTGCATATTTGACTGTGAGATACCCCCGATGTATTTGTATACTGATTTTCTATTCCGCTATTTAATAAACACCCTTTTGGGATAAAAAAAATTAAATTGCGGCATAGTTTGCATATTTAACTGTGAGATACACCCGTGCAATACTGTTGTTGTTTTGTTCCGCTATTCAATAAACACCTTTCTAGGGCAAGATCATAAATTACAGAAATATGAGGAGAACGTCAAATACGAGCCGTGGCTGCTGGTAGAGCTGGTAGAGCTCCTGTTGCAAGGAGAGGACGTGGTCGATCTGTGCCAGCTACACGCACAAGTGAAACACCTTCCTCAAGTGTGAGTAGGCGACAGAACCTGCAGCAGTATTTGGTAGGGCATCATGCGCCTCTACAAGTGAGGCAAGAACAAGTACAGGCGATAGTACATTGGGTTGCTGACAGTGCCTCCAGTTCCTTCACATTGTCTCCCACCCAGTCTACTGCAGAAAGGTCAGAGTTGGCACCTGCAGCCGATGTCCAACCGTCTTTCACCTCACCCCCTTGCAAATCAGGCAAGCAGTCTGAGCCCCAAGTCATGCAGCAGTCTCTTATTCTTTTTGACTACTCTGTCAGCAGGGTTTCCCAGGGCCATCCACCTAGCCCTGCCCCAGAAGTGGAAGAGAATGAGTGCAGCGATGCCCAACCACTTATTTCTCAAGATGAGTACATGGAAGGACCATCGCAGCACGTCTCCGATGATGACGAAACGCAGGTGCCAACTGCTGCGGCACTCAGAATTGTGGAGACCGACAAGGATGGCAGGGGTGAAGACTGGGTGGAAGATGATGTGGAGGTCCTCGACCCCACATGGAATGAAGGTCATGCAGGTGACCTGAGTAGTTTGGAGGAGGAGGCGGTGGTCGCACAGAGCCAGTCCGAGCCTGAAGCGAGGCATAAACCTTCTCAACCTGAGCACAACCTGCATGATCAGGCATCTAAGTGCAAAGCACGAGCTGCAGTGGAGTAGACACCTTCAAAACCAAGAAAGGTCTCTGGCTCCTCCTGCTTCCTCTTCTGCTGCAGTCTCGGCCTCTTCATCCACCTCTGTAGTGATACCGGCACCTGCCACCCCGCAAACAGAGGATCTGTCAGCAACACCACCACCTGGGTCACCAACCATCTCCACAATGTCCTGTGGAAGCGTTCAGCTTTCCATCTCCCAAACACTTCAGAGGAAGAGGAAGTACCCCCCTACCCACCCATGATTCCTGGCCCTGAATGCCAGCATTTCAAAACTCTTGGCCTTTGAAATGCTGTCATTCCGTCTGGTGGAGACGCACAGTTTTAAAAGCCTTATGTCGGTGGCTGTCCCACAGTACGTCGTGCCCAGCCGCCACTACTTTTCCAGGCAAGCCATCCCTTCCCTGCACAACCAAGTGGGGGAAAAAATCAGGTGTGCACTGCGCAACGCCATCTGTGGCAAGGTCCACCTAACTACCGATACGTGGACCAGTAAGCACGGTCAGGGGTGTTATATCTCCCTAACGGCACACTGGGTAAATGCAGTGGAGGCTGGGCCTGAGGCGGATAGCAATTTGGCGCATGTCCTTCCACCACCGAGGATTGCAGGGCGCTTCAGTTTGCCTCCTGTTCCTAACTTCTCCTACTCCGCTTCCTCATCCTCTACCGCCTCCTCATCCGGTCAGCGTAACACCTTCACCACCAACTTCAGCACAGCCAGGGGTAAACGACAGCAGGCAGTTTTAAAACTTGCCTGTTTGGGGGAAAAACCACACACCGCGCAGGAGTTGTGGAGGAGCATGGAACAGCAGACCGATGAGTGGTTGCTGCCAGCAAGCCTCAAGCCCGGCCTGGTGGTGTGCAATAACGGGCGAAATCTCATAGCAGCTCTGGGCCTAGCCGGTTTGACGCACATCCCTTGCCTGGCGCATGTGCTGAATTTGGTGGTGCAGAGGTTCCTTAAAAATTACCCCGATATGTCAGAGCTGCTGCAGAAAGTGCGGGCCGTTTGTGTGCACTTTCGGCGTTCTCACCCTGCTGCTGCTCGCCTGTCAGCGCTGCAGCGTAACTTCGGCCTTCCCGCTCACCGCCTCATATGTGACGTGCCCACAAGGTGGAACTCCACCTTGCACATGCTGGAAAGACAGTGCGAGCAGCAGCAGGCCATAGTGGAGTTTCAGCTGCAGCACGCACGCGTGAGTCGCTCTGCGGAACAGCACCACTTCACCACCAATAACTGGGCCTCCATGCGAGACCTGTGTGCCTTGTTGCGCTGTTTTGAGTACTCCACCAACATGGCCAGTGCCGATGACACCGTTGTCAGCTTAACTATCCCACTTCTATGCCTCCTTCAAAAAATGATTTGGGCGATGATGGAAGAGGATGTGGCACAGGAGGAGGAGGAGGAGGAGGAAGAGGGATCATTTCCAAAGCTTTCAGGGCAGTCATTCACAAGTGGCTCCGAGGGTGGGTTCCTGCACCCACAAACGCCAGGTACACAATTGTCCAGCAGGGGCACAGTTCTGGAGGAGGAGGAGATGGAGGAGGAGATGGAACCATGTTCACAGGGTGGCACCCAGGCCAGCTCATGGCCATCACTGGTGCATGGCTGGGGGGATACAGACGACACAGACGATACACCTCCCACAGAGGACAGCCTTTCGTTGCCTCTGGGCAGCCTGGCACACATGAGCGATTACATGCTGCAGTGTCTCCACAATGACCGCCGAGTTGCCCACATTCTAACGTGTGCTGATTACTGGGTGGCCACGCTGCTGGATCCCCGTTACAAGGACAACGTACCGTCCTTAATTCACTCACTGGAGCGTGATCGCAAGATGCGCGAGTACAAGCGCACGCTGGTAGACGCGATGCTGCTGGCATTCCCACCTGACAGCGGGGCCACAGTGGAAGCACAAGGCGGAGGAGGAGGAGGAGGAGGAGGAGGAAGAGGTCGCCAACGCAACCAGGGCACCGCCAGCACCTCAGAAGGCAGGGTTAGCATGGCCAAAAAGTGGAAAAGCTTTGTCAGCACGCCACAACAAACAGCAGCACCAGCAGCTCATATGAAACGTCTTAGCAGGAGGCAGCATTTCACCAACATGGTGGAGCAGTATGTGTGCACACGCCTACATGTAGTGAATGACGGGTCTGCCCCCTTCAACTTCTGGGTCTCCAAATTGGGCACATGGCCTGAGCTTGCCCTTTACGCCTTGGAGGTGCTGGCGTGCCCTGCAGCCAGTGTATTATCTGCAGGGGCGTACCGTGGGGTTGGCCAGAACGGCGCCCGCCAGGGGCGCAGGCCGAGGGGGGGCGCAAAAACACTGGCAGCGTAGTGTAGCAGACACAGTAAATTACTCCTTTCTCCTTTCAGCCTGCGCCTCCGGCGCCCCCCTCTCTCCAATCCAGGAAGCCGCAGCTAGCTGCTCTCTGCCTGTGTCCAGGGCAAGGAGGCGTCAGTCAGTGTCGGAGCTCCGTGGATGGGCGGTTCCCCTCGTCACAACAGGGCTCCGCCCACATGTCAGCTCCAGGAAGTCAGCTGCAGGAAGTTCAGCGGTGGGTGAATGAATGCACTCTGCAGTCACGGAAGGCCTGGCTGGCCTCTCAGGCACAGAGAGCTGCTGTGTGTCCCCCTCTCACTCCCTGTTACTCCTCTCTCTCTTTGTCACCCCTCTCTCTCTCTGTGTCACCCCCCTCTCTCTGTGTCACCCCTCTCTCTCTCTGTGTCACCCCCCTCTCTCTGTGTCACCCCTCTCTCTCTCTCTGTGTCACCCCCCTCTCTCTCTCTGTGTCACCCCTCTCTCTCTCTCTGTGTCACCCCTCTCTCTCTCTCTGTATCACCCCTCTCTCTCTGTCACCCCTCTCTCTCTCTGTCACCCCTCTCTCTCTCTGTGTCACCCCTCTCTCTCTCTGTATCACCCCTCTCTCTCTCTCTGTGTCACCCGTCTCTCTCTCTCTCTGTCACCCCCCTCTCTCTCTGTGTCACCCCTCTCTCTCTCTCTGTATCACCCCCTCTCTCTCTCTCTGTATCACCCCTCTCTCTCTGTGTCACCCCTCTCTCTCTCTGTGTCACCCCTCTCTCTCTGTATCACCCCTCTCTCTCTCTCTGTATCACCCCTCTCTCTCTGTGTCACCCCTCTCTCTCTCTGTGTCACCCCTCTCTCTCTGTATCACCCCTCTCTCTCTCTCTGTGTCACCCCTCTCTCTCTCTCTGTGTCACCCCTCTCTCTCTCTCTGTGTCACCCCTCTCTCTCTCTCTGTATCACCCCTCTCTCTCTGTCACCCCTCTCTCTCTCTGTCACCCCTCTCTCTCTCTGTGTCACCCCTCTCTCTCTCTGTATCACCCCTCTCTCTCTCTCTGTGTCACCCGTCTCTCTCTCTCTCTGTCACCCCCGTCTCTCTGTGTCACCCCTCTCTCTCTCTCTGTATCACCCCCTCTCTCTCTGTCACCCCTCTCTCTCTCTCTCTGTCACCCCTCTCTCTCTCTGTATCACCCCTCTCTCTCTCTCTCTCTGAGTCACCCCTCTCTCTCTCTGTATCACCCCTCTCTCTCTCTGTGTCACCCCCCTCTCTCTGTGTCACCCCCCTCTCTCTCTGTGTCACCCCTCTCTCTCTCTGTATCACCCCCCTCTCTCTCTGTATCACCCCTCTCTCTCTCTCTCTCTCTCTCTGTCACCCCTCTCTCTCTCTGTGTCACCCCTCTCTCTCTCTGTATCACCCCTCTCTCTCTCTGTGTCACCCCTCTCTCTCTCTGTATCACCCCTCTCTCTCTCTGTGTCACCCCTCTCTCTCTCTGTATCACCCCTCTCTCTCTCTCTGTCACCTCTCTCTCTCTCTCTGTGTCACCCCTCTCTCTCTCTGTATCACCCCTCTCTCTCTCTCTGTCACCCCCCTCTCTCTCTGTGTCACCCCTCTCTCTCTCTGTATCACCCCCCTCTCTCTCTGTATCACCCCTCTCTCTCTCTCTCTCTCTCTCTCTCTCTGTCACCCCTCTCTCTCTCTCTGTGTCACCCCTCTCTCTCTCTGTATCACCCCTCTCTCTCTCTCTGTGTCACCCCTCTCTCTCTCTCTGTATCACCCCTCTCTCTCTCTGTGTCACCCCTCTCTCTCTCTGTATCACCCCTCTCTCTCTCTGTGTCACCTCTCTCTCTCTGTGTCACCCCTCTCTCTCTCTGTATCACCCCTCTCTCTCTCTGTGTCACCCCCCTCTCTCTGTGTCACCCCTCTCTCTCTCTGTATCACCCCTCTCTCTCTCTCTGTCACCCCTCTCTCTCTCTCTGTATCACCCCTCTCTCTCTCTGTGTCACCCCTCTCTCTCTCTCTGTCACCCCTCTCTCTCTCTCTGTCACCCCCTCTCTCTCTCTCTCTGTATCACCCCTCTCTCTCTTTGTGTCACCCCTCTCTCTCTCTGTGTCACCCCTCTCTCTCTCTGTGTCACCCCTCTCTCTCGCTTTGTCACCCCCCTCTCTCTGTGTCACCCCTCCCTCTCTCGCGGTGTCACCCGTCTCTCTCTCTGTGTCACCCCCCTCTCTCTGTGTCACCCCTCTCTCTCTCTCTCTCTGTATCACCCCTCTCTCTCTCTCTCTGTGTCACCCCTCTCTCTCTCTGTATCACCCCTCTCTCTCTCTGTGTCACCCCCCTCTCTCTGTGTCACCCCCCTCTCTCTCTGTGTCACCCCTCTCTCTCTCTGTATCACCCCCCTCTCTCTCTGTATCACCCCTCTCTCTCTCTCTCTCTGTCACCCCTCTCTCTCTCTGTGTCACCCCTCTCTCTCTCTGTATCACCCCTCTCTCTCTCTGTGTCACCCCTCTCTCTCTCTGTATCACCCCTCTCTCTCTCTCTGTCACCTCTCTCTCTCTGTGTCACCCCTCTCTCTCTCTGTATCACCCCTCTCTCTCTCTCTGTCACCCCCCTCTCTCTCTGTGTCACCCCTCTCTCTCTCTGTATCACCCCCCTCTCTCTCTGTATCACCCCTCTCTCTCTCTCTCTCTCTCTCTCTCTCTCTCTGTCACCCCTCTCTCTCTCTCTGTGTCACCCCTCTCTCTCTCTGTATCACCCCTCTCTCTCTCTCTCTGTGTCACCCCTCTCTCTCTCTCTGTATCACCCCTCTCTCTCTCTGTGTCACCCCTCTCTCTCTCTGTATCACCCCTCTCTCTCTCTGTGTCACCTCTCTCTCTCTGTGTCACCCCTCTCTCTCTCTGTATCACCCCTCTCTCTCTCTGTGTCACCCCCCTCTCTCTGTGTCACCCCTCTCTCTCTCTGTATCACCCCTCTCTCTCTCTCTGTCACCCCTCTCTCTCTCTCTGTATCACCCCTCTCTCTCTCTGTGTCACCCCTCTCTCTCTCTCTGTCACCCCTCTCTCTCTCTCTCTCTCTGTCACCCCCTCTCTCTCTCTCTCTGTATCACCCCTCTCTCTCTTTGTGTCACCCCTCTCTCTCTCTGTGTCACCCCTCTCTCTCTCTGTGTCACCCCTCTCTCTCGCTGTGTCACCCCCCTCTCTCTGTGTCACCCCTCCCTCTCTCGCGGTGTCACCCGTCTCTCTCTCTGTGTCACCCCCCTCTCTCTGTGTCACCCCTCTCTCTCTCTCTGTATCACCCCTCTCTCTCTCTCTGTGTCACCCGTCTATCTCTCTCTGTGTCACCCCCCTCTCTCTCTGTGTCACCCCCCTCTCTCTGTGTCACCCCCCTCTCTTTCTGTGTCACCCCTCTCTCTCTCTGTATCACCCCTCTCTCTCTCTGTGTCACCCCCCTCTCTCTCTGTGTCACCCCCCTCTCTCGCTGTGTCACCCCCCTCTCTCTCTGTATCACCCCCTCTCTCTCTCTCTGTCACCCCCCTCTCTCTGTGTCACCCCCCTCTCTCTGTGTCACCCCTCCCTCTCTCGCGGTGTCACCCGTCTCTCTCTCTGTGTCACCCCCCTCTCTCTGTGTCACCCCTCTCTCTCTCTCTGTATCACCCCTCTCTCTCTCTCTGTGTCACCCGTCTATCTCTCTCTGTGTCACCCCCCTCTCTCTCTGTGTCCCCCCTCTCTCTCTGTGTCCCCCCTCTCTCTCTGTGTCACCCCCCTCTCTCTGTGTCACCCCCCCCTCTCTCTGTGTCACCCCTCTCTCTCTGTGTCACCCCTCTCTCTGTGTCACCCCCCTCTCTCTCTCTGTGTCACCCCCCTCTCTCTGTGTCACCCCCTCTCTCTGTGTCACCCCTCTCTCTCTCTGTCACCCCTCTCTCTCTCTGTCACCCATATCTCTCTCTGTGTCACCCCCCTCTCTCTGTGTCACCCCTCTCTCTCTCTCTGTATCACACCTCTCTCTCTGTGTCACCCCCCTCTCTCTGTGTCACCCCTCTCTCTCTCTCTGTGTCACCCGTCTCTCTCTCTGTGTCACCCCCCCCTCTCTCTGTGTCACCCCTCTCTCTCTCTCTGTATCACCCCTCTCTCTCTCTCTGTGTCACCCGTGTCTCTCTCTCTGTGTCACCCGTCTCTCTCTCTCTGTGTCACCCCCTCTCTCTGTGTCACCCCTCTCTCTCTCTCTCTGTCACCCCTCTCTCTCTCTGTATCACCCCTCTCTCTCTCTGTGTCACCCCTCTCTCTCTCTGTATCACCCCTCTCTCTCTCTCTGTGTCACCCCTCTCTCTCTCTGTATCACCCCTCTCTCTCTCTGTGTCACCCCTCTCTCTCTCTGTATCACCACTCTCTCTCTCTCTGTGTCACCCCTCCCTCTCTCTCTGTGTCACCCCTCTCTCTCTCTCTCTGTATCACCTCTCTCTCTCTCTCTGTCACCCGTCTCTCTCTCTCTCTGTGTCACCCCCTCTCTCTCTGTGTCACCCCTCTCTCTCTCTCTGTATCACCCCTCTCTCTCTGTGTCACCCCCCTCTCTCTCTCTGTGTTACCCCTCTCTCTCTCTATATCACCCCTCTCTCTCTCTGTGTCACCCCCCTCTCTCTCTGTGTCACCCCCCTCTCTCTCTGTGTCACCCCCCCTCTCTCTGTGTCACCCCCCTTTCTCTGTGTCACCCCCCTCTCTCTGTGTCACCCCTTTCTCTGTGTCACCCCCCTCTCTCTCTCTCTGTGTCACCCCCCTCTCTCTGTGTCACCCCTCTCTCTCTCTGTGTCACCCCTCTCTCTCTCTGTATCACTCCTCTCTCTCTCTGTGTCACCCCTCTCTCTCTCTGTCACCCCTCTCTCTCTCTGTCACCCATATCTCTCTCTGTGTCACCCCCCTCTCTCTGTGTCACCCCTCTCTCTCTCTCTGTATCACACCTCTCTCTCTGTGTCACCCCCCTCTCTCTGTGTCACCCCTCTCTCTCTCTCTGTGTCACCCGTCTCTCTCTCTGTGTCACCCCCCCCTCTCTCTGTGTCACCCCTCTCTCTCTCTCTGTATCACCCCTCTCTCTCTCTCTGTGTCACCCGTGTCTCTCTCTCTCTGTGTCACCCGTCTCTCTCTCTCTGTGTCACCCCCTCTCTCTGTGTCACCCCTCTCTCTCTCTGTCACCCCTCTCTCTCTCTGTATCACCCCTCTCTCTCTCTGTGTCACCCCTCTCTCTCTCTGTATCACCCCTCTCTCTCTCTCTGTGTCACCCCTCTCTCTCTCTGTATCACCCCTCTCTCTCTCTGTGTCACCCCTCTCTCTCTCTGTATCACCACTCTCTCTCTCTCTGTGTCACCCCTCCCTCTCTCTCTGTGTCACCCCTCTCTCTCTCTCTCTGTATCACCTCTCTCTCTCTCTCTGTCACCCGTCTCTCTCTCTCTCTGTGTCACCCCCTCTCTCTCTGTGTCACCCCTCTCTCTCTCTCTGTATCACCCCTCTCTCTCTGTGTCACCCCCCTCTCTCTCTCTGTGTTACCCCTCTCTCTCTCTATATCACCCCTCTCTCTCTCTGTGTCACCCCCCTCTCTCTCTGTGTCACCCCCCTCTCTCTCTGTGTCACCCCCCCTCTCTCTGTGTCACCCCCCTTTCTCTGTGTCACCCCCCTCTCTCTCTGTGTCACCCCTTTCTCTGTGTCACCCCCCTCTCTCTCTCTCTGTGTCACCCCCCTCTCTCTGTGTCACCCCTCTCTCTCTCTGTGTCACCCCTCTCTCTCTCTGTATCACTCCTCTCTCTCTCTGTGTCACCCCTCTCTCTCTCTGTATCACCCCTCTCTCTCTCTGTGTCACCCCTCCCTCTCTCTCCGTGTCACCCCTCCCTCTCTCTCTGTGTCACCCGTCTCTCTCTGTGTCACCCCCCTCTCTCTGTGTCACCCCCCTCTCTCTCTGTGTCACCCCTCTCTCTCTCTGTATCACCCCTCGCTCTCTCTGTGTCACCCCCTCTCTCTCTCTGTATCACCTCTCTCTCTCTCTCTCTGTGTCACCCGTCTCTCTCTCTCTGTGTCACCCCCCTCTCTCTGTGTCACCCCCCTCTCTCTCTGTGTCACCCCTCTCTCTCTCTGTATCACCCCTCTCTCTCTCTCTCTGTGTCACCCCCCTCTCTCTCTGTGTCACCCCCCTCTCTCTCTCTGTCACCCCTCTCTCTCTGTGTCACCCCTCTCTCTGTGTCACCCCCCTCTCTCTCTCTGTGTCACCCCCCTCTCTCTCTGTGTCCCCCCTCTCTCTCTGTGTCCCCCCTCTCTCTCTGTGTCACCCCCCTCTCTCTGTGTCACCCCCCCTCTCTCTGTGTCACCCCTCTCTCTCTGTGTCACCCCTCTCTCTGTGTCACCCCCCTCTCTCTCTCTCTGTCACCCCCCTCTCTCTGTGTCACCCCCTCTCTCTGTGTCACCCCTCTCTCTCTCTGTCACCCCTCTCTCTCTCTGTCACCCATCTCTCTCTCTGTGTCACCCCCCTCTCTCTGTGTCACCCCTCTCTCTCTCTCTGTATCACACCTCTCTCTCTGTGTCACCCCCCTCTCTCTGTGTCACCCCTCTCTCTCTCTCTGTGTCACCCGTCTCTCTCTCTGTGTCACCCCCCCTCTCTCTGTGTCACCCCTCTCTCTCTCTCTGTATCACCCCCCTCTCTCTCTCTGTGTCACCCGTGTCTCTCTCTCTGTGTCACCCGTCTCTCTCTCTCTGTGTCACCCCCTCTCTCTGTGTCACCCCTCTCTCTCTCTCTGTATCACCCCTCTCTCTCTCTCTGTGTCACCCGTGTCTCTCTCTCTGTGTCACCCGTCTCTCTCTCTCTGTGTCACCCCCTCTCTCTGTGTCACCCCTCTCTCTCTCTCTCTGTCACCCCTCTCTCTCTCTGTATCACCCCTCTCTCTCTCTGTGTCACCCCTCCCTCTCTCTCCGTGTCACCCCTCCCTCTCTCTCTGTGTCACCCGTCTCTCTCTGTGTCACCCCCCTCTCTCTGTGTCACCCCCCTCTCTCTCTGTGTCACCCCTCTCTCTCTCTGTATCACCCCTCGCTCTCTCTGTGTCACCCCCTCTCTCTCTCTGTATCACCTCTCTCTCTCTCTCTGTGTCACCCGTCTCTCTCTCTCTGTGTCACCCCCCTCTCTCTGTGTCACCCCCCTCTCTCTCTGTGTCACCCCTCTCTCTCTCTGTATCACCCCTCTCTCTCTCTCTCTGTGTCACCCCCCTCTCTCTCTGTGTCACCCCCCTCTCTCTCTCTGTCACCCCTCTCTCTCTGTGTCACCCCTCTCTCTGTGTCACCCCCCCCTCTCTCTCTGTGTCACCCCCCTCTCTCTCTGTGTCCCCCCTCTCTCTCTGTGTCCCCCCTCTCTCTGTGTCACCCCCCTCTCTCTGTGTCACCCCCCCTCTCTCTGTGTCACCCCTCTCTCTCTGTGTCACCCCTCTCTCTGTGTCACCCCCCTCTCTCTCTCTCTGTCACCCCCCTCTCTCTGTGTCACCCCCTCTCTCTGTGTCACCCCTCTCTCTCTCTGTCACCCCTCTCTCTCTCTGTCACCCATCTCTCTCTCTGTGTCACCCCCCTCTCTCTGTGTCACCCCCCTCTCTCTCTCTGTATCACACCTCTCTCTCTGTGTCACCCCCCTCTCTCTGTGTCACCCCTCTCTCTCTCTCTGTGTCACCCGTCTCTCTCTCTGTGTCACCCCCCCTCTCTCTGTGTCACCCCTCTCTCTCTCTCTGTATCACCCCTCTCTCTCTCTCTGTGTCACCCGTGTCTCTCTCTCTGTGTCACCCGTCTCTCTCTCTCTGTGTCACCCCCTCTCTCTGTGTCACCCCTCTCTCTCTCTCTCTGTCACCCCTCTCTCTCTCTGTGTCACCCCTCTCTCTCTCTGTATCACCCCTCTCTCTCTCTCTCTGTCACCCCTCTCTCTCTCTGTATCACCCCTCTCTCTCTCTGTGTCACCCCTCTCTCTCTCTGTATCACCACTCTCTCTCTCTGTGTCACCCCTCCCTCTCTCTCTGTGTCACCCGTCTCTCTCTCTCTGTCACCCCCCTCTCTCTGTGTCACCCCTCTCTCTCTCTCTGTATCACCTCTCTCTCTCTCTCTCTGTCACCCGTCTCTCTCTCTCTGTGTCACCCCCTCTCTCTCTGTGTCACCCCTCTCTCTCTCTGTATCACCCCTCTCTCTCTCTGTGTCACCCCCCTCTCTCTCTCTGTGTCACCCCTCTCTCTCTCTATATCACCCCTCTCTCTCTCTCTGTCACCCCCCTCTCTCTCTGTGTCACCCCCCCTCTCTCTGTGTCACCCCCCTTTCTCTGTGTCACCCCCTCTCTCTGTGTCACCCCTTTCTCTGTGTCACCCCCCTCTCTCTCTCTCTGTGTGTCACCCCCCTCTCTCTCTGTGTCACCCCCCCTCTCTCTGTGTCACCCCCCTCTCTCTCTCTCTGTGTCACCCCTCTCTCTCTCTCTGTCACCCCTCTCTCTCTCTCTGTGTCACCCCCCTCTCTCTCTGTGTCACCCCCCCTCTCTCTGTGTCACCCCCCTTTCTCTGTGTCACCCCCCTCTCTCTGTGTCACCCCTTTCTCTGTGTCACCCCCCTCTCTCTCTCTCTGTGTGTCACCCCCCTCTCTCTCTGTGTCACCCCCCCTCTCTCTGTGTCACCCCCCTCTCTCTGTGTCACCCCTCTCTCTGTGTCACCCCCCCTCTCTCTCTGTGTCACCCCTCTCTCTCTCTGTCACCTCTCTCTCTCTCTGTGTCACCCCTCTCTCTCTCTGTATCACCCCTCTCTCTCTCTGTGTCACCCCTCTCTCTCTCTGTGTCACCCCTCCCTCTCTCTCTGTGTCACCCGTCTCTCTCTCTCTGTCACCCCCCTCTCTCTGTGTCACCCCTCTCTCTCTCTCTGTATCACCTCTCTCTCTCTCTCTGTCACCCGTCTCTCTCTCTCTGTGTCACCCCCTCTCTCTCTGTGTCACCCCTCTCTCTCTCTGTATCACCCCTCTCTCTCTGTGTCACCCCCCTCTCTCTCTCTCTGTGTCACCCCTCTCTCTCTCTATATCACCCCTCTCTCTCTATATATCACCCCTCTCTCTCTCTGTGTCACCCCCCTCTCTCTCTGTGTCACCCCCCCTCTCTCTGTGTCACCCCCCTTTCTCTGTGTCACCCCCTCTCTCTGTGTCACCCCTTTCTCTGTGTCACCCCCCTCTCTCTCTCTCTGTGTCACCCCCCTCTCTCTCTGTGTCACCCCCCCTCTCTCTGTGTCACCCCCCTCTCTCTGTGTCACCCCTCTCTCTGTGTCACCCCCCCCCTCTCTCTCTGTGTCACCCCTCTCTCTCTCTCTGTCACCCCTCTCTCTCTCTGTGTCACCCCCCTCTCTCTGTGTCACCCCTCTCTCTCTCTCTGTATCACCCCTCTCTCTCTGTGTCACCCCCCCTCTCTCTGTGTCACCCCTCTCTCTCTCTCTCTGTGTCACCCGTCTCTCTCTCTCTGTGTCACCCCTCTCTCTCTCTCTCTGTATCACCCCTCTCTCTCTCTCTGTGTCACCCGTCTCTCTCTCTCTGTGTCACCCCCTCTCTCTCTGTGTCACCCCCCTCTCTCTGTGTCACCCCTCTCTCTCTCTCTGTCACCCCTCTCTCTCTCTGTATCACTCCTCTCTCTCTCTGTGTCACCCCTCTCTCTCTCTGTATCACCCCTCTCTCTCTCTGTGTCACCCCTCCCTCTCTCTCCGTGTCACCCCTCCCTCTCTCTCTGTGTCACCCGTCTCTCTCTGTGTCACCCCCCTCTCTCTGTTTCACCCCCCTCTCTCTCTGTGTCACCCCTCTCTCTCTCTGTATCACCCCTCGCTCTCTCTGTGTCACCCCCTCTCTCTCTCTGTATCACCTCTCTCTCTCTCTCTGTGTCACCCGTCTCTCTCTCTCTGTGTCACCCCCCTCTCTCTGTGTCACCCCCCTCTCTCTCTGTGTCACCCCTCTCTCTCTCTGTATCACCCCTCTCTCTCTCTCTCTGTGTCACCCCCCTCTCTCTCTGTGTCACCCCCCTCTCTCTCTCTGTCACCCCTCTCTCTCTGTGTCACCCCTCTCTCTGTGTCACCCCCCTCTCTCTCTCTGTGTCACCCCCCTCTCTCTCTCTGTCCCCCCTCTCTCTCTGTGTCCCCCTCTCTCTCTGTGTCACCCCCCTCTCTCTGTGTCACCCCCCCTCTCTCTGTGTCACCCCTCTCTCTCTGTGTCACCCCTCTCTCTGTGTCACCCCCCTCTCTCTCTCTCTGTCACCCCCCTCTCTCTGTGTCACCCCCTCTCTCTGTGTCACCCCTCTCTCTCTCTGTCACCCCTCTCTCTCTCTGTCACCCATCTCTCTCTCTGTGTCACCCCCCTCTCTCTGTGTCACCCCTCTCTCTCTCTCTGTATCACACCTCTCTCTCTGTGTCACCCCCCTCTCTCTGTGTCACCCCTCTCTCTCTCTCTGTGTCACCCGTCTCTCTCTCTGTGTCACCCCCCCTCTCTCTGTGTCACCCCTCTCTCTCTCTCTGTATCACCCCTCTCTCTCTCTCTGTGTCACCCGTGTCTCTCTCTCTGTGTCACCCGTCTCTCTCTCTCTGTGTCACCCCCTCTCTCTGTGTCACCCCTCTCTCTCTCTCTCTGTCACCCCTCTCTCTCTCTGTATCACCCCTCTCTCTCTCTGTGTCACCCCTCTCTCTCTCTGTATCACCCCTCTCTCTCTCTCTGTGTCACCCCTCTCTCTCTCTGTATCACCCCTCTCTCTCTCTCTGTGTCACCCCTCTCTCTCTCTGTATCACCACTCTCTCTCTCTGTGTCACCCCTCCCTCTCTCTCTGTGTCACCCGTCTCTCTCTCTCTGTCACCCCCCTCTCTCTGTGTCACCCCTCTCTCTCTCTCTGTATCACCTCTCTCTCTCTCTCTCTGTCACCCGTCTCTCTCTCTCTGTGTCACCCCCTCTCTCTCTGTGTCACCCCTCTCTCTCTCTGTATCACCCCTCTCTCTCTCTATGTCACCCCCCTCTCTCTCTCTGTGTCACCCCTCTCTCTCTCTATATCACCCCTCTCTCTCTCTGTGTCACCCCCCTCTCTCTCTGTGTCACCCCCCCTCTCTCTGTGTCACCCCCCTTTCTCTGTGTCACCCCCCTCTCTCTGTGTCACCCCTTTCTCTGTGTCACCCCCCTCTCTCTCTCTCTCTGTGTCACCCCCCTCTCTCTCTGTGTCACCCCCCTCTCTCTGTGTCACCCCCCTCTCTCTGTGTCACCCCTCTCTCTGTGTCACCCCCCCCTCTCTCTCTGTGTCACCCCTCTCTCTCTCTGTCACCCCTCTCTCTCTCTGTGTCACCCCCCTCTCTCTGTGTCACCCCTCTCTCTCTCTCTGTATCACCCCTCTCTCTCTGTGTCACCCCCCCTCTCTCTGTGTCACCCCTCTCTCTCTCTCTCTGTGTCACCCGTCTCTCTCTCTGTGTCACCCCTCTCTCTCTCTCTCTGTATCACCCCTCTCTCTCTCTCTGTGTCACCCGTCTCTCTCTCTCTCTCTGTGTCACCCCCTCTCTCTCTGTGTCACCCCCCTCTCTCTGTGTCACCCCTCTCTCTCTCTGTGTCACCCCTCTCTCTCTCTGTATCACTCCTCTCTCTCTCTGTGTCACCCCTCTCTCTCTCTGTATCACCCCTCTCTCTCTCTGTGTCACCCCTCCCTCTCTCTCCGTGTCACCCCTCCCTCTCTCTCTGTGTCACCCGTCTCTCTCTGTGTCACCCCCCTCTCTCTGTGTCACCCCCCTCTCTCTCTGTGTCACCCCTCTCTCTCTCTGTATCACCCCTCGCTCTCTCTGTGTCACCCCCTCTCTCTCTCTGTATCACCTCTCTCTCTCTCTCTCTGTGTCACCCGTCTCTCTCTCTCTGTGTCACCCCCCTCTCTCTGTGTCACCCCCCTCTCTCTCTGTGTCACCCCTCTCTCTCTCTGTATCACCCCTCTCTCTCTCTCTCTGTGTCACCCCCCTCTCTCTCTGTGTCACCCCCCTCTCTCTCTGTGTCACCCCTCTCTCTCTCTCTGTATCACCCCTCGCTCTCTCTGTGTCACCCCCCTCTCTCTCTGTGTCACCCCCCTCTCTCTGTGTCACCCCTCTCTCTCTGTGTCACCCCTCTCTCTGTGTCACCCCCCTCTCTCTCTCTGTGTCACCCCCCTCTCTCTGTGTCACCCCCCTCTCTCTGTCCCCTCTCTCTCTCTGTCACCTCTCTCTCTCTCTGTGTCACCCCTCTCTCTCTCTCTGTGTCACCCCCCTCTCTCTGTGTCACCCCTCTCTCTCTCTCTCTGTGTCACCCGTCTCTCTCTCTGTGTCACCCCCCTCTCTCTGTGTCACCCCTCTCTCTCTCTCTGTATCACCCCTCTCTCTCTCTCTCTCTGTGTCACCCCTCTCTCTCTCTCTCTGTGTCACCCCTCTCTCTCTCTGTCACCCGTCTCTCTCTCTCTCTGTCACCCCCCTCTCTCTCTGTGTCACCCCCTCTCTCTCTCTGTGTCACCCCCTCTCTCTCTCTGTTTCACCCCCCTCTCTATCTCTGTGTCACCCCCCTCTCTCTGTGTCACCCCCCTCTCTCTGTGTCACCCCTCTCTCTCTCTGTCACCCCTCTCTCTCTCTCTCTCTCTCTGTCACCCCCCTCTCTCTCTCTCTGTGTCACCCCTCTCTCTTTGTGTCACCCCTCTCTCTCTCTCTCTCTGTGTCACCCCCCTCTCTCTCTGTGTCACCCCCCTCTCTCTGTGCCACCCTCTCTCTCCCTGTCTCCTTTTACTGCTGGAGTTTGTGTGGTATGGGGGAAGTGGTACATACCATGTGTTAAAAAAACACATACCGTTTATCAAAGAAAGATATTATTACAAAAATGAATTCCTAAACAAGCAATTGTTCAACTCTAAAACCTGAGACTATTATGCGGGTTGACTGGCCCATCAACCTTACCCCTATTCATTCTCTCTGTCAAACGCTCTCTCTTTCTGGGGGGGGGCGCCGATACAGCTCCTCGCCAAGGGCACTGGAGACCTTAGTTACGCCTCTGATTATCTGAACGTGTATTTAGCACGGCTGGGGGCGTTATCACAGACAAGCGCAGCTGCCTGTCCAGAGCCAACGTGGACAAGCTCACATTCATTAAAATGAACCAGGCATGGATCCCACAGGACTTTTCCGTACCTTGTTCAGAATAGAGATGGATACCGACCTTACCCAGCCATTGTTATATTTTTGATCTTTCTCACTCTTTTGGGGTGTACCCTAATTTAAAATGACTAAAAAAAAGCAGTGTTGGCTACCTTGTCCCCCTCCACCGCCGCTTCCACCTACACCGCCACATCCACCGCCACCTCAACCTCCCTCCTACTCCATATGGGCCTCGTCCTTCACAAATGAAGAAAATTGTTTTATTTTTCAGTTTTTTTTTGTTGTTTTAAGTTATTTCCCTATCCACATTTGTTTGCAGAGCACTTGCCATGCTCTTAACTACATTTTGCTGCCATTTGCAGCACTCTAGCCCTTTCCATTGTTTTTTTAGAGCCATTTTAGTGCCTGAAAGTTCGGGTCCCCATTGACTTCAATGGGGTTCGGTGTCCCGGTAAAGTTCGGAAAAAGTCCGGGTCACGAACCCGGACTTTTTTTTCAAGTTCGGCCGAACCCGCTGAACACGGACATCCAGGTGTCCGCTCAACTCTATCCAGCACTTGCATGGAAGAATAGGTCCTGTCACGTACCTGGAGATTGAGCCTGACATGGAGAGGAAGGCGATCTCCTACACCTCCGGGCGGGTACCCCTGATAGGGTAAACAGGGGGCACAGAAGCCTGAAGTGGCATAAGTGCCTATAAGTTCAGGTGGTGAAGTATGCAGATGTGAGGTCTGTACGTACTTGGATGCAGGCTGGATCATGGCGAAGGGCAGCAGGTACTTGGCAGGCTAGTGGGTGGCAGGGAGCAGGTACTTGGGCGACTGACTGGTAACAGGCAGCAGACACTTAGCAGGCTTGCAGGTAGCAGACAGCAGATATAAGCAGGGGGAGGCAACCTGGGTCGGTAACTAGCAGGCACGTCAGGAACAGAGCAGTAGGCAGCAGAGTAGTCAGGTTTAGGCTGCAGTTGGCAACGGCAAACTGGCAGACAGTGGGATCAAGCAGAGATGTGGTTGAAGAGCAAGCCAGTTGTCGGTTCAGGCACAGTACAAGCGTGTTCAGACGGATCAGGATGGCAACAGAGTTTGAACACCAGTGGCAGGTAGCAGAACACTGTCGACCATAAGGCAATGTCCTAGTGCAGCAGAGGTGTTTATATAGCCAACTTGGTGCACACGCATGTTTGCTAGTCATGTGAACAGGAATTCTCTGTCTATGGGTTTGGCTAATAGGTATTCTCCATCTGTGGAGAGACTAGGCAGCATCCTCTTTAATTTACACCCAGCACGCTGACTTTCTAGCACCAAGAGGGGGATTTTAACAGCAACAGTCTCTAGGATTCCTTGAGGGAAGTCTGTACTCAAAAGGCCCTGTCCACGGGTCACCTTGCTCCATGATAACAGACGAGATCCATGGACATCCTCCTTCGGTCAGCTTTCTAAAGAATCCCTGGGTTTCAGAATCTCTGTTTCTGGCCTTCAGGTTGACCACCTGAGGCCGCATGGCAGCCTTTGCTGGGGAGAGGCAGCAGCCCCCTCCCCACTTGGACTCCAATCTCCAGCCAAAGACCACGAACCCCATATGCCGCAAGATATAAGTACATTCACCCAGAATGCACCAGGGCAACTCCCATGCCCATTGGCCGGGGTTGAACAGGTATGCCCTTCTCTCATCTGCATAGTTTCCTCCCACTGTCCAATACACTCTCAGTGTGAAGCATCAAGCCAGGATGGGTAGCATCAGAGCACACTGGGCAGGTTCTATCCAACAATCACAGCTCTCTGTTAAGCAGAAAGCTCCTAGATTTACCTGGCTGTCTCCCTGTTAAGCTGAGAAACCGAAAACGTTATACACCTACACTAGCACCTATCTAGGAGGGTGCTACACACACAATGCAGGGTGCATTGGGGTACTATAAACATACTGAGCACCAACATGGCATGAATAATGATTTGTTTAAGCCCAGCACACCTGTGCATGGGGAAAACATGAACAAAATTGCACGCATTTCTGAAAATGCACACGTTTGAACCCAGGCTTTTGAAGAAAAAAACATAAAATAGCTGGTATTATCATGTGTTTCTGTAGCGAATGGCATTTTATGCTCTGCGGGAACACGTGCAATTTTGTGTATGTTTTGCCAATACGCAGATGTGCAGGGCTTAACCACTTGCCGACCGCCGCACGACTATCTACGTCGGCGGTCAGCCCCTCACAGGCAAACTAACGTAGGGCTACGTTGCTTGCTTGTGAGGGTCTAGGGAGCGAGCGCGCGCCCCCCGGGGCGCGCTCCCGCGTGGTCACGGACCCCCCCGCGCGTGTGACCAGCGGACCCGATGTCCGCCGGTCACTCGGCGATCGGCGGGGGAGAGGGAGAATGTCAGGCAGCTTGTGTAAACAAACTGCCTGTCATTCTCTTCGCTGCAAAGACACTGATAAAACGGATCTGGTATGTAGATCCGTTGATCAGTGTCTTTACAGCTAGAGCCACAGCCAATCACAGTAGAAACCACGCCCCTAGGGACACACACAGCCCCTCCCTTCCAAATAAAGTTAACCCCTTCACTACCAGTGTATTTTTACAGTAACAGTGCATATATATAGCACTGATTACTGTAGAAATGTCACTGGTAACCCCAAAAGTGTCAAAAATGTCAGTCAAGGGTCCGATCTGTCCGCCGCAATGTCGCAGTACCGCAAAAAAAATCGCAGATCGCCGCCATTACGCGTTAAAAAAAAAAACAACAAAAATGACAAAAATCTTTCCCTTTGTTAGTAAACGCGATAACTTTTGCGCAAACCAATCAAAATACGCTTTTTGCGATTTTTTTTACCAAACATAGGTAGCATAAAATAAATTGGCCGAAAATTTTTAAAAATTTTGATTTTTACATTTTTTTTTGGGGGAATTTCATATAAAAAAATGTGAAAAATATTGCTATTTTTGCAAAATTGACGCTCTTTTTTTGTTTATAGCGCGTGATCAAAAAATCGCACAGGTGATCAAATACCACCAAAAGAAAGCTCTGTTTGTGGGAAAAAAAGGACGTCAAATTCGTTTAGGTACAGCGTCGCACGACCGCGCAATTGTGCGTTAAATTCACGCAGTGCCGAATCGCAAAATACCCCCTGGTCGGAATGGGGGTAAAATCTTCCGGGGCTTAAGTGGTTAAACAAGTCACTATTCATGCCATAATTCTGTTTATCTAGGCCAGGGAGAAGGCAACATCAGCACTCCAACTGTTGTGGAAATACAAGTCTCATGAGGCATGGCAAGAGGCCACAGGCATCACAGGCCTTTGATTCTGCAATCCCAGAAACAGAAGGATGATGGGATTTGTAGTTTGGGCACAAATGGACTGCTGTGGCTGTCTATCCGGAACTTAGGTAAACTAACCATCCTGCAGTTGTGTGTTAGCTATGGAGTCATAATATATCAAGTCCCATTGCAAAGTCCTAGTGAAGTAGGTGAACTCCAAATTGATGTGACTAATAAATCCACACTTGGAAATCCGAAAAACTGATAGGTGATGTGCTTACCAGACTAACAGTATAAAATTGCAGAAATAAATCGTGAATGAGTGAACTTGATTGGAGAAACTCATGTGGTGAACTCCCCAGGATAAGTCATAAATTCATGGAAAAAAGAAAAACGCCATAGCATAATACCACAACGATAACTGAATCCTTATACACCCTAATTTACACCGTGCAAAGGTGTATAATTCGTCACCAATTGTGAGGCTGCTTACCAGAAAAAATAATTGTGCAAATATGTAACACTCTCCCAATGAGTGACCATAGAGAAGAATAGGAATGTACAGATGGAAGATAACCACCACCAATATGACAGCCGCTTACCAGATGGAAGGTGGGTGAAGGCAGATATAGATAAATCTCAGATACACCTGGACCACCAACAATGACACTAAGGGCCTCTTACCAAACTTAGATAATGTATGCACAATGTATGATGTTAGCCGATCCAATTCACCGATATTCTCCACCGGTGGTTAACTCACACAGCAGAGTCCGGATAAAGATGATCCCAAGGATGAGCCAAAAAAATCCCAGTGGGTGGACAATCAATCCCAAATATAAGAGAAAAGAACGCCAATAGTGTAAAACGTACCACTAGTTTATTAATTAAAAGAGAGACACTTACATGTGGCTAAAAACAGAGGAGCATGAAAAGCCGCCGGCCGGACGGCAAGGCACATCCGCTCGCTTGAAACACTTCCAGGGATGACGTCAGCACGCTGTGACCTAATGACGTTTCGTCCTAGAAGACATTTTCAACCTTTTTCACCTTTGAAAACGTCTTCTAGGACGAAACGTCGTTAGGTCACGGCGTGCTGACGTCATCCCTGGAAGTGTTTCAAGCGAGCGGATGTGCCTTGCCGTCCGGCCGGCGGCTTTTCATGCTCCTCTGTTTTTAGCCACATGTAAGTGTCTCTCTTTTAATTAATAAACTAGTGGTACGTTTTACACTATTGGCGTTCTTTTCTCTTATATTTGGGATTGATTGTCCACCCACTGGGATTTTTTTGGCTCATCCTTGGGATCATCTTTATCCGGACTCTGCTGTGTGAGTTAACCACCGGTGGAGAATATCGGTGAATTGGATCGGCTAACATCATACATTGTGCATACATTATCTAAGTTTGGTAAGAGGCCCTTAGTGTCATTGTTGGTGGTCCAGGTGTATCTGAGATTTATCTATATCTGCCTTCACCCACCTTCCATCTGGTAAGCGGCTGTCATATTGGTGGTGGTTATCTTCCATCTGTACATTCCTATTCTTCTCTATGGTCACTCATTGGGAGAGTGTTACATATTTGCACAATTATTTTTTCTGGTAAGCAGCCTCACAATTGGTGACGGATTATACACCTTTGCACGGTGTAAATTAGGGTGAATAAGGATTCAGTTATCGTTGTGGTATTATGCTATGGCGTTTTTCTTTTTTCCATTAATTTAAGACTTATCCTGGGGAGTTCACCACATGAGTTTCTCCAATCAAGTTCACTCATTCACGATTTATTTCTGCAATTTTATACTGTTAGTCTGGTAAGCACATCACCTATCAGTTTTCGGATTTCCAAGTGTGGATTTATTAGTCACATCAATTTGGAGTTCACCTACTTCACTAGGACTTTGCACTGGGACTTGATATATTCAGTTACACAATTTTCGTTTTTTTGTTTGGTTTTTGGACATTTATTTGTTCATTTTTCATTCAGCGCGACTTATTTTATACAATATTTTTTAGGGTGTGGTCACACTTGAAGTTGCTGCTAATTAATTATTTATTATTGACCTATAGCGCAGTTAATCCCCCTTTTTTCCATATGGAGTCATAAACCAGCAATGTTTGAGGAGGACTAAGCTTTTGTAGTACTCTGCCCGTAGGAGCCGCAGGAATACTGCTCAAGGTCTTTCCCAATAGTTGCCCCGCACCCAGGCACACAAGCTCATTCCCACAGTTCTTCAAGGACCAGTTTAGGGGTGTTGTTTTGATTGTTTTATTTTTGGACAACTTTACAACTTGGACAACAAAGGGATTAGTATAGTGGTGGGATACGCCAAAATAAAAACCATGTACCACTGAGAAGCAAGATGTAACCGGGACATACTTCAAGGTATAAAATACATCAACAATCATAATGGTTTAAATCCATGATGGAAAAAATATGGTTGAAAAGACAGACATATAAGGGATGGTGGAGAAATCAAAGAGATTGCATCCTAATATGCTCTACACGTTTCGTGAAAATCACTTCTTCGGAAGAAGGTACAATCCATTTCTAGAAGAAAAATATAAATAAATAGCAATGTATCTAAAAATTCAACACCCACTTGGAGTAATGCCTATCACAATTGATTCGTAACTTACAAGTCAGTTCAAACTGTTGCCACATAGGGCCTGTGGTGACGGGTCTTTTGAGAGTGTCTAACCGTTTATGTACCACTGAGGACTTAAGTATTCTTCGGGAAAATCTGTATTGAAGTCCAGGCTTCAAACAAACAGTAGACTTCAGCTTAGTAGTGTAGTTAGAGCCACAAGAGCAGAGTCCCTTTAAGTAGGTAATTAGGTGGATAAACCTCTTCCGGACACCAGCCAGTGTTCCCTTTAAATAGACCTGCAGCTGACTACGAAGTACCAGAGGGTTGGCAACAGAACAAAGTCCCCTAGATCTCTCAAGTATCTGTACTCACAAGGCCCAAAGATAGATGGTAGCATCCTCCTAACTCCTAAGCAGAACCTTCCCCTGATACCAGACCACATATTCAGCAGACAGCCTCCATCAGCCAGCTCTCTTAACAGCTCTTCAACTCCAGGGTATCAGCATTAATCCCCTCAGGTCACCCACCTGAGGCCTTACCAACAGCAGTAATGCCTGATAGGGCAGAGTACCCTCCAGGCTGGACTCATCCACTCTGGGAAAAGACCCAGAGCTCAGTGTGTTCACAGAATAAATACAGTCCCCCAGCATGTCATCAGAGCCTGCCTCTCTGGGATTGGCTGGGGTATTCATGCTGAAATCTGCATAACTTCACACCTATTATCCAGAAACATCTCACGTTTCCTGGATACAGTGGAAGCTATAGACCAGTCTGCCAGCAGCTGAACACACTGAGCAAACCTGACTAGCAGATTGCAGCTTCCTAGAATACAATGAGCAGAATATGTTTTTACCTACCAAACCAATACAGCTACACTGACTACAGTGTGGCAACCAAATTTACCCATCAAAACCACAACTAATTCTAACTTATCTAATTCCTAGCACCTATTTAGGAGGGCGCTACATTACCTTTAAGTCCTAAGCCTTGACTTTCAGCCTTATGACTTGCTCTTACAGCACAGCTACTCTGGTCTCATGGTATTCAGGCCCTTGTCTGTCTGCCTCCAGATGATCCTCACAACTCAGACTACCGTGCACACATGCACCTCTGGACTGCTCGAGAGGGGGGGGGGCCCTGAATTATTACAAAAACCCAACTCATATGAGTGGTGCTCTCCTGCTCAATCACAGTGCTGGCTGCTGGCAGAACATCGACCGAAGATTAAAGACTTCATCCCTCCCAAGTCTCTAAAAAGCTTCCAAGCTCCAGGACCCAAACCAGGATTTACTAATACACAAAGATACTATTAATCCAGTTTCCTCCCTCATGGGAAGGGGGGGAGTCCTGAACCATTGCATACACCCAACTCATAAGGGCTCTTTACACCTGTCCAATCAATGTCTTACCTACTGGCAGAACATGGACCTGAGGTTGGAGGTATCAATCCCAAGTCTCCAAGAAGCCTCCAAGCTCCAGGAACCAAACCAGTATTTACTAATTCCAGAGAACACTACAAATCCAGCTTCCTCCCTATGAGACATACATCCTGGAACCCCTCATTCTAAATGAGTAAGAACCCCAGGTGCCATCTGTCTCTTATTTTTATATGACATGGTCCTGTCCTGTCACAGCATGTATTGTAGAGATGTGCTAAATATATAAATATATATTTTTTTATAGACACTAAAGTTTTAGACGTGAAATTGCTACATGGGTTGGATTGAGGGGTATGAAATTTTGTTCTACAAGAGGAAGCCAACACTATTCCATACACAATATACAATATGACAAAATTCACACATAAGATCTGTAAGCAGTGAGCAGGTAAAGTTTGTAGCTTGTGTTCAACATAATAATACAGTAAACACACCAACAGAATGTTTTGGAGGACGATTCTTCTGTTCCTTCCCATACTATAGAGCTAAAGGATTTTTGATTCTTCAGGGACTGGATGGGGTTTTGATGATGATCTGTACAGAGGAAGCTGTGCCCAAAAAGTAGCCAGAAGGAAAGAACTAGTCACCAGTATTTCCTGGGTTCTCCATGCAGCTGATCCTTTCCCCATTACTGATTTACCATGCTTTGATCTGCACTGTGTCTCTGTGGCCATCATCGTAGCTGCATGTCATTACTTCCACATGTCAGAGTTCTCCCCCGATGAGTGGTGGTCTGATAACTGGGGTCATAATGATAGAGGTGCAGGAAGCACATATCTTCAGAATGGATGAAGCAGAAGCAGGGAGATCCCTGCATTGCAAATCCTCAAGTACAGCTTTCTCTCCTGCAGAGAAAATAGTGAACAACACAGTAGTGACCTCACCAAATCTGGTCAGACTATTAATCAGTGCTGTAGATGATCTCACATTGCAGATAATAAAAAGGGCCTAAGCACAGGACGTGTACTGACATCAGGGGTGCCTAGGTACAGGACGTGTACTGACATCAGGGGTGCCTAGGTACAGGACGTGCACTGATATTTTTCAGGTGGAGTTCTAGACAAGAATTAGGTAGATTTTTAGGTCGATTTTTCATGGTTTGCTGAGGCATAATTGCAATTTCCGGCTCTGGTGGAATTCACGGACTGTCATTATCAGCTGATTGTTCATTGGAACACTGCGGGTCGGTGTGTCAGGTGAGAGACGCTTGTGCTGCAGGTGCTGCCGGCATGATGGCTTTTGATGATGTTTTATGTATTACCTTTGTAAGTGTATAATGTGCAGGGGGGATATAGGGGATTGAACAAAGCTCATTTATATACTACACTATGAGTGGCTCCCCTCCCTCTTTACGTGTTTTCCATGCTTTGTAACCTGAACCGCTTCTGTCCTATTGGTGGAGTGTAAGGATATGCATCCCGTTGTCTTTTCCTGATTGATTTGAAGAGGAATCTGGAGGAAAGAGGTGTATAGCCCAGGAGGTCATATCCCTATCCGATGGAGAGTATCAAGTCGGGGTTCAGTTAAAGTTGTCCATTTTATGGAAATGACAGGTCTTTGCCCATTTAATCTCTGGTGAGTGAGGGACCACAGGGAGAAGCTACACATGGTGTGGTGAAGGACTATATATACTTCTACCAGCGCTGTATCTTGGCCTAGGCCAACAAGGCCCAGGCCTGGGGCAGCACTTTGCAGGGGGGGCAGCACAAAAGCTGCACCCTGCATGAAAAAAAAAAACAGCCTCTTCCTGGCTCCTGCACAAAAAGGGTCTCCGACGGCCTGCGCTACACTTTTAGTAAAGTGCCAGTCCTATGGAGCGAATTGGGCCAGAGGGCAGGGTCCAGGAGGCATGTGAGTCTGGCACCCCCATAAAGCGATCACACTGCTACCTGCCGGTATGATAATACCGGCCGGTGAGGACATGTGGACGGACCGCAGACCGCCGACCACACTTAACCACTTGCCTACTTTGCACTTAAACCCCCTTCCCATCCAGACCAATTTTTAGCTTTCAGTGCTCTCACACTTTGAATGACAATTGCGCGGTCATGCAACACTCAACCCATATAAATTTTTCGTCCTTTTTTTCATAGAAATAGAGCTTTCTTTTGATGGTATTTATTCACCGCTGGGCTTTTTATTTTGTGCGCTATAAATGAAAAAAGACCGCAAATTTAAAAAAAAAACGTTTTTTTTTTAGTTTCTGTTATAAAATTTTGCAAATTAGTAATTTTTCTTCATAAATTTTGGCCAAAATGTATACTTCTACATATCTTTGGTAAAAATAACCCAAATAAGTGTACATTATTTGGTCTGCGTGAAAGTTAGAGAGTCTACAAGTTATGGTGCTAATCATTGAAAATTGATCACACCTAATGTACTGACAGCCTATCTCACTTCTTGAGACCCTAACAAGCCAGGAAAGTACAAATGACCCCCAAATGACCCCTTTTTGGAAAGTAGACATTCCAAGGTATTTAATAAGAGGCATGGTGAGTTTTTTGAAGTTGTCATTTTTTCCCACAATTCTTTGCAAAATAAATTTTTTTTTTTTTTTTTTTTTTTACAAAATTGTCATATTCAACAGGTTATTTCTCTCACATGGCATATGAATACTTACAACTACACCCCAAAACACATTCTGCTACTCCTCCTGAGTATGGCGATACCACATGTGTGAGACTTTTTTACAGCCTGGCCACATACAGAGGTCCAACATTGAAGTAGCACCTCCAGGCGTTCGCGGAGCATAAAATACACTTTTCATTTCTCAACCACCTATTACACTTTTGAAGGCCCTGGAGCACCAGCACAATGAAAAAGCCCACTAAATGACCCCATTTTGGAAAGCAAACACCCCAACGTATAATCTATGAGGCATAATGAGTCTTTTGAACATGTCATTTTTTTCCAGAATCTTTCGGAAAATGTGGAAAAAAAATGAAAACGCATTTTTTTTACACAAAGTTGTCCATTTATAAGATATTTCCAACACATAGCATGCACATAGCAAAAATGACACCCCAAAATACATTCTGCTACTCCTCCTGAGTATGGCGATACCACATGTGTGAGACTTTTTTACAGCCAGGCCACATACAGAAGTCCAACATTGAAGTAGCACCTCCAGGCGTTCTCGGAGCATAAAATACACTTTTCATTTCTCAACCACCTATTACACTTTTGAAGGCCCTGGAGCACCAGCACAATGAAAAAGCCCACTAAATGACCCCATTTTGGAAAGCAAACACCCCAACGTATATTCTATGAGGCATAATGAGTCTTTTGAACATGTCATTTTTTTCCAGAATCTTTCGGAAAATGTGGAAAAAAAATGAAAACGCATTTTTTTTACACAAAGTTGTCCATTTATAAGATATTTCCAACACATAGCATGTACATAGCAAAAATGACCCCCCAAAATACATTCTGCTACTCCTCCTGAGTATGGCGATACCACATGTGTGAGACTTTTTTACAGCCAGGCCACATACAGAGGTCCAACATTGAAGTAGCACCTCCAGGCGTTCTCGGAGCATAAAATACACTTTTCATTTCTCAACCACCTATTACACTTTTGAAGGCCCTGGAGCACCAGCACAACGAAAAAGCCCACTAAATGACCCCATTTTGGAAAGCAAACACCCCAACGTATATTCTATGAGGCATAATGAGTCTTTTGAACATGTCATTTTTTTCCAGAATCTTTCGGAAAATGTGGAAAAAAAATGAAAACGCATTTTTTTTACACAAAGTTGTCCATTTATAAGATATTTCCAACACATAGCATGTACATAGCAAAAATGACCCCCCAAAATACATTCTGCTACTCCTCCTGAGTATGGCGATACCACATGTGTGAGACTTTTTTACAGCCAGGCCACATACAGAGGTCCAACATTGAAGTAGCACCTCCAGGCGTTCTCGGAGCATAAAATACACTTTTCATTTCTCAACCACCTATTACACTTTTGAAGGCCCTGGAGCACCAGCACAATGAAAAAGCCCACTAAATGACCCCATTTTGGAAAGCAAACACCCCAACGTATATTCTATGAGGCATAATGAGTCTTTTGAACATGTCATTTTTTTCCAGAATCTTTCAGAAAATGTGGAAAAAAAATGAAAACGCATTTTTTTTACACAAAGTTGTCCATTTATAAGATATTTCCAACACATAGCATGTACATAGCAAAAATGACACCCCAAAATACATTCTGCTACTCCTCCTGAGCATGGCGATACCACATGTGTGAGACTTTTACGCAGTCAGGTCACATACAGAGGCCCAACATGCAAAGACACATAGCATGCACATACCATGAATTACCATGAATTACACCCCACAATACATTCTGCTGAGCAAAGGGTAAACAAAAGCTTACCTGTAGTTTTAGAAGCGCAGTTGTCCACAGGAGTTGAGTCCAGGCAGCAGGCAGGGACTTGATCAGCAACAGTGCATGCAATTCTCCAGGCAAGGATACCAGTCCAGTGTCAGTGCATGCGGCAGGCAGAGGCATGATGGCAGTAAGTCCTGCAGGCAGAAGTAGGGCCTCTGTCGGGATAGAATGGGGACAGGGGTAGAGGCTTCTCCCACCCAAATCGCTTTGAAGCCTCCGGGATCCAGACCCTAATCTGAGAAGAAGAAAAACAAAAAAAATTGTTTTCTTCATCCAGAAAAACATTTCTGGTCCCCTCACATATGCGAGACCCCTGTGGTATGAATCCCACTACTTCCAGAGGCAGGCAAAAATCGTGGTCAAACAGTCCAGGGTCAGTTCCAGAGCAGGCAGAGGTAGGTACAAAATCGGCAGGCAAAGGCGTGGTCAAATAACAGTCCAGGGTCAGTTCCAGATCAGGCAGAGGTATGAACAGAATCAGCAGGCAGAAGCATGGTCAAAAAACAGGCCAGGGTCAGTTCCGGAGCAGGCAGACATAGGTACAAAATCAGCAGGCAAAGGCGTCGTTGTATAACAGTCCAGGGTCATTTCAGGAGTATACAGTGGCATAAGGGGTGAAAGCGGAGGACTACGTTTACCATACTAATAATTTAGACAAGTATGGTAACGGCGGAAACAGTCGTCTACACAGAGGCCTGGTTGGGAAGGACACTGGGGACAGTAATAGCGGGTGTCTTTTCGAATTCCTGCCTTGGTACACACCCTACATTTTTTCTGCCGTTTTTGGTCTCTTTGTGTGGGAGGGATTTTACTTGGAAAATGGCGTTCAGACAGTCTGCTTATTACGTCAGATCTAATGTTTTCTGGTGGGCCGTTTGGAAATATGAGGGTTGTGAAGATTTCCTCCAGGTAATAAAGGAAGGGTTGGGGGCTTTCGGTGGATTTGCGGTATAAAATGTAGGAATTGTATATGGCCAAATGAAAAATATAAATTGCTACTTTTTTGTACCAATGATAGGTACGTCTTGTGGGTAGATAGGGTTCCATCATTTGGTCGTTGAAATCCACTCCCCCCATGAATAAGTTGTACTCATGTACACATGTTGGCTTTCGGACTGGGCCATTCCTTCGTCGGGATTCCACATAGTTGTCATTGTGGATCGAAGACAACATGTACACGTCTCTTCTGTCCCTCCACTTCACAGCCAGAACTTCCTCATTTCTCAGACTCGCCGTCTCCCCTCTTCTCAGCTTGGTGTTTACTAGCCTTTGAGGAAAGCCTTTCCGGTTTTTTCGGACCGTGCCACATGCAGGAGTCTTCTTTCTGTGAAGGTTTCGGAACAGGGGCAAACTGGTGTAGAAATTGTCTACGTACAGGTGGTAGCCTTTTTCAAGGAGGGGGTAAATGAGGTCCCAAACGACTTTCCCGCTTGATCCCATGTAGTCCGGACATTCAGGGGGATGCAGCTGGGTGTCCTTCCCTTCGTACACCCTGAAGGCATAGGTGTACCCTGTGGCTCGGTCACATAGTTTGTAAAGCTTCACCCCATAGCGGGCCCGTTTGCTGGGAATGAATTGTTTGATGCCCAGCCTGCCAGTAAATTTCACAAGGGACTCATCCACACATATATTTTGGTCTGGGGTAAATAATTGAGGGAATATTTCTGAAAAATAATTTAGAAGTGGCCGAATTTTGAACAGCTTGTCAAATGCTGGGGAATTTCGGGGAGGGCACTGGGTATTGTCGTTGAAATGTAGGAACCTCATGATCATCAGATACCTGGCCCTGGGCATTACTGCAGAGTAGATGGGCATATGGTAGATTGGTTTGGTTGACCAATATGCTTGCAGTTCGTTTTTTTTATTGAGTCCCATGTTGAGGGTGAGGCCTAAAAATATCTTGAACTCCTCCACCGTTAGGTCTCTCCACTCAAAGGGACGGGAATAAAAAGATGTGGGGTTACTCTGGATAAATTGATGTGCATACAGGTTGCACTGGGCCACAATGGACGTCAGCAGGTCCTCCGTAAAAATTAAACGGAAGTAGTCAATTGGGGCAAAGTTCTCAGTGTTGACCTGGACTCCTGGCTGGGCAGTGAAAGGGGGGATGATGGCTTCTCCTGAGTTGGGAGGAAGCCACAGGGGGTTCAGAAGGGCATAGGGAAGGCTGGCGTTGGTCCTAACCCTTTGGGGGCGAGGTGACACCCCACTTGAGCTTGGCCTTTCTTGCCGAGGCACTGTGGTGCTGGTGGATGGCACTGCGGAGCTGGTGGATGGCACTGCGGAGCTGGTGGATGGCACTGCGAAGCTGGTGGATGGCACCGCGGAGCTGGTGGATGGCACTGCCTCCTCCTCACCAGAACGCCTTCGTTTGGCAGGCGGGCAGTATTCCTCCTCGTCGGAGTCGGTCTGCGTCCCGCTGCTAATGACCGGCTCGTAATTTACTTCGGAGTCAGACTCTGACTCCGAAGATTCCGAAGCAGAAAGCTCCCTGTCCATGTCCTCACTGATTATATTGAAGGCCTCCTCGGCTGAGAAAAATTTTTTTGCCATCGTTGGTGACACTGATGGGCACGGTGACACTGATGAGCACTGGGCGGCACTGATGGGCACACTGGTGGGCACTGGGCACACTTATGAGCACTGGGCGGCACTGATGAGCACTGGGCGGCACTGATGAGCACTGGACGGCACTGATGAGCACTGGGCGGCACTGATGAGCACTGGGCGGCACTGATGGGCACACTGGTGGGCACTGGGCACACTTATGAGCACTGGGCGGCACTGATGAGCACTGGGCGGCACTGATGAGCACTGGAAGGCACTGATGAGCACTGGGCGGCACTGATGAGCACTGGACGGCACTGATGAGCACTGGGCGGCACTGATGAGCACTGGGCGACACTGATGAGCACTGGGCGGGCACTGATGGGCACTGGGCGGCACTGATGAGCACTGGGTGGCACTGATGGGCACACTGGTGGGCACTGGGCACACTTATGAGCACTGGGCGGCACTGATGAGCACTGGGCGGCACTGATGAGCACTGGACGGCACTGATGAGCACTGGGCGGCACTGATGAGCACTGGGCGGCACTGATGGGCACACTGGTGGGCACTAGGCACACTTATGAGCACTGGGCGGCACTGATGAGCACTGGGCGGCACTGATGAGCACTGGACGGCACTGATGAGCACTGGGCGGCACTGATGAGCACTGGGCGGCACTGATGGGCACACTGGTGGGCACTAGGCACACTTATGAGCACTGGGCGGCACTGATGAGCACTGGGCGGCACTGATGAGCACTGGACGGCACTGATGAGCACTGGGCGGCACTGATGAGCACTGGGCGGCACTGATGAGCACTGGGCGGCACTGATGGGCACACTGGTGGGCACTAGGCACACTTATGAGCACTGGGCGGCACTGATGAGCACTGGGCGGCACTGATGAGCACTGGACGGCACTGATGAGCACTGGGCGGCACTGATGAGCACTGGGCGGGCACTTATGGGCACACTGGTGGGCACTGGGCGGCACTGATGAGCACTGGGCGGCAGTGATGAGCACTGAGCGGCACTGATGAGCACTGGGCAGGCACTGATGGGCACAGGTGGGCACACTGGTGGGCACTGGTGGGCACACTGGTGGGCACTGGTGGGCACACTGGTGGGCACTGATGAGACTGGGCACACTGATGGCACACTAATGGCACACTGGTGGGCACTGGTGATCACTGGTGGGCAATGGTGGGCACTTTTTACACACTTACGATCTCTCCTCTCCTCACACTGCAGTCTGTGTGTGAGGAGGGAGAGCTGGCAATGAGTGATGATCTCAAATGTTTACATTTGAGATCATCTCTCATTGGATGCCTCGATCGTGACGAATGGCCGCTGTGATTGGCCATTCGTCTCGATCTGTGATTGGCTGTGTCCAAGGGACACGGCCAACACAGCTTCTGCCCGATGCGCGCTCGCGGGAGCGCGCGGCGGGCGTGTTTATGGGAGGCCGTTTAAAAACGGCCTCCCGAAAATTCAAGTCCGCGCTGCAGCCGTATATAGGCTGTAGCGCGGATGTGAGCTGGTTAATACAACTGGCCCGATGGCCGCCAATGCTAGTAAGTGTGGCACTGCAGCCTAATGCTCCGCCTACCCTCCTCCTCCCCCAAGTATGGCCGGCATCATGCCAATAATATAATTTAATTTCTTTAAACATCCTTGTCCTTGAGCGAGCAGATTGAATTGCATCCTTTATAATTAAGACTTTTAATTGTATATTATTTCAGGTATTTATATATCGCTGACAATTTACGCAGTGCTTTTACATATACATTACACATTCACATCAGTCCCTGCCCTCAAGGAGCTTACAATCTAAGGTCCCTAACTCACATTCATACACAGCAGGGCCAATTTTTTTTTTTTTTTTTTTTTTTTATACAGGATCCAATTAACCTACCAGCATGTCTTTGGAATGTGGGAGGAAACCAGAGTACTCAGAGGAAACCCACACAGGCACAGAGAGAACATGCAAACTCCAGGCAGGTAGTGTCGTGGTTGGGATTCAAACCAGCGACCCTCTTGCTGCTAGGTGAAAGTGCTAACCACTACACCACAGTGCCATATATGATTGCAATAATATTTTGGACCTGCTCACCTCATATGTACTAACGCAGTAGAATTACTCCAATCTTATAAGATATTTGGACTTGTGTTTGTTGCCACTGATTATTTCACTTATTTGTGTAATGATTATGGACTTCGTAGTCATTATACAAATAAGTGAAATAATCCAATAAGTCCAAATATATTAAAAGAAAGGAGTAATCTTACTAACCAGTGACATAAGGCTGTACTGATAGACACTGATAAGGCTGCTCTAATGGCCACTGATGAGGTGGCACGGATAAGCTGCTCTAATAAGGCAGCAGTGCTATGCTGCACAGATGGCCACTGATCTGCATTGATATACTGCACTGATGGGCTCTAATATGCTGCTCTGATGGCCACTAATGAGGTGGCAAAGGTGGGTACTGATAAACTGCACTGATGGGCACTAATGAGGCTGCACTGATAAAGCAGCACTGATATGCTGCACTGATGGGCATGAAGCAGCACTGATAAGCTTCACTGATGGGGCAGCACTCATATGCTGCTATGATGGGCACTGATATGTTGCACTGATGGGCACCAATTGGATTCACTGATGGCCACTGATGAGGCTGCACTGATGGGCAGTAATGAGGCTGCACTGGTGGGCACTGATAAGGCGGCACTGATGAGGCTGAACTTATGGGAACTGATGAGGCTACAATGATGGGCACTGATAGACTGTGGTTGTGGTCTGTGGGTTACAGATGACAGAGCGGGTCATAAACAGGAAGGGGTGTGGTCCTTACAAGAAGAGGTAGGTGATATTTAAATTAGGGGGTGCACAAGATTAGTCAGGCCTAGGGCAGCACAAAACCAAAATACACCACTGACCTCTACCATTATATATTTACTCCACGCAGTGCATTTTGGGATCATTTCTACATATTATGGACTGATTGGAAGAACTATTTTGTTTTGTTGTGATATTGTGCGTTATATATATATATATATATATATATATATATATATATATATATATATATATATATATATATATATACAGTGCCTTGTGAAAGTATTCGGCCCCCTTGAACTTTGCAACCTTTTGCCACATTTCAGGCTTCAAACATAAAGATATAAAACTGTAATTTTTTGTGAAGAATTAACAAGTGGGACACAATCATGAAGTGGAATGAAATTTATTGGATATTTCAAACTTTGTTAACAAATAAAAAACTGAAAAATTGGGCGTGCAAAATTATTCAGCCCCTTTACTTTCAGTGCAGCAAACTCTCTCCAGAAGTTCAGTGAGGATCTCTGAATGATCCAATGTTGACCTAAATGACTAATGATGATAAATAGAATCCACCTGTGTGTAATCAAGTCTCCGTATAAATGCACCTGCACTGTGATAGTCTCAGAGGTCCGTTTAAAGTGCAGAGAGCATCATGAAGAGCAAGGAACACACCAGGCAGGTCCGAGATACTGTTGTGGAGAAGTTTAAAGCTGGATTTGGATACAAAAAGATTTCCCAAGCCTTAAACATCCCAAGGAGCACTGTGCAAGTGATAATATTGAAATGGAGAAGTATCAGACCACTGCAAATCTACGAAGACCTGGCCGTCCCTCTAAACTTTCAGCTCATACAAGGAGAAGACTGATCAGAGATGCAGCCAAGAGGCCCATGATCACTCTGGATGAACTGCAGAGATCTACAGCTGAGGTGGGAGACTCTGTCCATAGGACAACAATCAGTCGTATACTGCACAAATCTGCCCTTTATGGAAGAGTGGCAAGAAGAAAGCCATTTCTTAAAGATATCCATAAAAAGTGTTGTTTAAAGTTTGCCACAAGCCACCTGGGAGACACCAAACATGTGGAAGAAGGTGCTCTGGTCAGATGAAACCAAAATTGGAACTTTTTGGCAACAATGCAAAACGTTATGTTTGGCGTAAAAGCAACACAGCTCATCGCCCTGAACACACCATCCCCACTGTCACACATGGTGGTGGCAGCATCATGGTTTGGGCCTGCTTTTCTTCAGCAGGGACAGGGAAGATGGTTAAAATTGATGGGAAGATGGATGGAGCCAAATACAGGACCATTCTGGAAGAAAACCTGATGGAGTCTGCAAAAGACCTGAGACTGGGACGGAGATTTGTCTTCCAACAAGACAATGATCCAAAACATAAAGCAAAATCTACAATGGAATGGTTCACAAATAAACATATCCAGGTGTTAGAATGGCCAAGTCAAAGTCCAGACCTGAATCCAATCGAGAATCTGTGGAAAGAACTGAAAACTGCTGTTCACAAACGCTCTCCATCCAACCTCGCTGAGCTCGAGCTGTTTTGCAAGGAGGAATGGGCAAAAATTTCAGTCTCTCATTGTGCAAAACTGATAGAGACATACTCCAAGCGTCTTACAGCTGTAATCGCAGCAAAAGGTGGCGCTACAAAGTATTAACTTAAGGGGGCTGAATAATTTTGCACGCCCAATTTTTCAGTTTTTTTATTTGTTAACAAAGTTTGAAATATCCAATAAATTTCGTTCCACTTCATAATTGTGCCCCACTTGTTGTTGATTCTTCACAAATATTACAGTTTTATATCTTTATGTTTGAAGCCTGAAATGTGCCAAAAGGTCGCAAAGTTCAAGGGAGCCGAGTACTTTCGCAAGGCACTGTGTATTTATATAGCCCCATTAATGCAAATATTTAGTTTTCTTTTATAATGATTGTTGATTTTTAATTTGAACATTTTTTAGCGCCGCCTGGTGTATTTGGCTCATTTGATCCAACACACCCTGTTGTATATACTTTTATTAGTTTGTAGGTGGCTGCTTGTGTAGCTTATTAGTTATTTTAGTTTACTTTGGCGCAGGGTGAGGATTTCTTGTTGTCTACAGGTGATCTTCCTATTGTACATTTAGCTCATACTGTGCCTTCACTTTTTTCAAAGGAGCTGAATTCCTGAAATTCAGCTTTAATATTAAGTACTGAGACAACTGATTTCTTTTTTTTTTTTTAAAGCATGTAGAAAGATAATGAGGGCCAGCTCTGTGGTCTCCTTCACTATCCACCTTTATTGTCAAAATCTGGGGGAGGATCAATTCCAAAAGCTGCTGAAGCCAACATGAATAGATCCAGATGACAGTGGGGGACATAGCAGATGATGTCACATGGAAAGAGAAGATGAGGGGGTGTGGCTACATGTTTCAAAGCCGCTGGCTTCTTTGTCCAGCCACATCTTAAACGTGAAGGTGAACAGTGAGGAAAATCTCAAAGCTGATCATCACGATCTCACTACATACTCTCTCATTCATTAGGCTTGTGATTGACCGTTTGTTTTCTATTTTAATAAATGCACTTCAAATGGTACAGTTTGCGCCCCCTGGTGTCTGTTTTTCATATTACTTTTTTGAGTTCAGGTGCACTTTAAGGAGCAGGACAACAATGTCATCTTGTTGCTTTTACATTGATATTATTTCTTCCTTGGGTCTGCAAAAACAAAGATAATTTAGTAATTGTGTCCATGTATACGGTATTATTCAAACATTGACTTTTTTTTTTTTTCTTCTATCAAGTCAGGTGAAACTGAGCACTGTGACTCCAAAAACAATGATAAAGGGGAGCGTGCACGGCATCCCACCAATTTCACATTTGCCAAATCATTTCTATCATGTCAATCAATGAAGCCAAGTCAGTTACCACCTTCTCCATACCAGATTGGCATCTTCTCGAGGTCAGCAGAAAGTAATTACACCTGGCTTACCAGCAGTCTGAAGGAAAATTATCACATGAGATCACTTGACATCAAAGCAGTCTGGATAACTAATGATTATAAAACGTTCCATTCAGGACTGCCAACATGCCAGTTCGCCATTCTGTATCACACGAAAAAGCAAGGACGACTCAACATCACCAACGTCGCGGATTCCTTGTATGACAATGAACTTCGGGACATGTCAAATTTCCTCGGTGAGTGCTCATTACCCTAACAAAGATTTAAGTGTGTTTTCACCCTTGAGTTTACCATGTCTGTCCAACTTTCAAGATCTACAGGTCATTATAGCAGAAGTAAAGTGTATATATTTTTTAATGCAAATTCAGAATTCTGCATGCTTCCATACTTGATAATCTGTATGACCTTCTGCATTACCCATATTTCATATTATTCATACACTATTTTTCTAAGCTTTAGAGGGGGATGATAAAGATGGTGATACCATCTGAAGGAAGTGATGTAATCTTCTCCTCACAGGAAGTTCTCTGTAGGACTTCCTTCATTCTTAGAAACCCAGCTTGTAATAGGTTGCTTCTATTCCTCTTTAATCCTATCTCTTCTGCTTTTATTAGCCAATTGATTTACTAAATCCAGCTGTCAATCCAATGAGAAGGGAGAAAACAGTACAAGAACGGTTCTGTGCAGGATAGTCTCTGCCGTTCATGACATACTACCATTAGTATATACAGTCTAAATGAGAGTGCCAAACAAATGTCCAAGAGTCCACAATCTTGCAAAAATAAAATAAGTCAAAAAGCACAAAACAATCAATGCGTTTCAAGGGTCAAACAAACCCCTTCATTTTCAAGGTTCAGGTTTAAACATGGTAGGACTTTACATGACAAAATCCCCAGGGGTAATTTGTAATGGTGTGAAGAGCACCTTGAATCTCTATAACATATGGGGGTTGAGTTAAGGCCCGTACACACGCACCGATTATCGGCCGAACGATCGGCCGTCTTTTGTCCGGTGCTGTCGTGTTGGTTGAAAAGTGCTCAAGACTGCACACGAATTTTGTCGGCCAACAACAACTAACTTCAGAAGTGATGTCATGTGCTGGTTTACTTTCCGTGTGTTTTTTCTTCTCTGAGCATGCCCAGTCTTGCTCATCTGCTTTTTGTCGGCCGAAATCTGTATTGACTGACGAACAATTGGCCGTTCTGGTGTTGGCCAACAAAAATTTTATAGCATGCACACCAGATTTTGTTCGGCCGAAAAGTCGCAGTCGGTTGTCGGAAGCATCATACTAACAAGCCGACAATCCCGTTGGCCGAACATTTACGGTGCGTGTGTACGGGCCTTAACTAATGGCAAATAGACTGTGCACCCTGCATGTGTAGGTGCTCCAGCGCTTAGTAAATGAGGGGAAAATGTACTGAATTCCATCATCAAATCATTTGCATCAAATGGATTTGGACTTTTGTTTGGCACTCTTCTTTTAGACTGGATATATGGCGATTTTCGACTCAAGACTTCCTATTGTGTGTCCCTGTTTTGTGTAGAGCTGCCAAACCAGATCTATTGTGTTCAGTAATCAGGGCTTTTTCTCTCCGTGAATAGGTGCAGGTACTCCCCTCTTCCGAGTCACTCCTTGTCTCCACCCCCTACCCACTTCCGAGCGCTGTCCTTTGGTTTCACCCCCTACCCACCTCCCAGTACCCCCCCCCCTTTTAGAGAATACAGAACCAAGTATGTTGTGGTTCTAGGTAACTTGTATAGAATTTCTTAATGATAACTAGAAAATAAGTAAAATAGATCCCCTGGAATCAGCAACAATAGATCCCCCCCAACAATAGTTCCCCCAAGCAACAATAAATCCTTCACTACAACAATAACGCCCACCCCCCCCCCCCCCACAACAAAATACCCTCCAGCAACAAAAGATTCACCCCAGGAACAATAGATCCCCCAGCAGCCAGCATCAATAGGCCATTCAGCTCACCCCACTGACCCCAGCACCCCTTTGCCATTACATACATTCGGACTGGAGGTGCCGGAACTGCGTTCCCCCGCGTTCCCGCTGAAAAAAAGCCCTGCCAGTAATAATCTAAATGAGCCACTGAAACATTAATTCCAATGACCCTTCCCATCTTTCTTTAGGCTACCATCTGTTACATCTAGGGGCCAGAACTATCCAATATCCCAGACCAGGTGTTCCATTTGGTTTAATACTAACAACTTTATTTTCTATTTCTTTGTTTCATGTATGTTTTATTAATACGTATTTCAAAGTACAAAAGCCAATTAGAAAACATGTGGCAGAGAAAGTTGTATACCAGTCTCCGGATACATTCAGAGGTGTAACTAGAACCTTCAGGATCCCCGTGCAAGAAACCATGAAGGGCCCCACTGACTTTTTCTTTAAGTCCATGGCTCTTCCCATTGACCCTGGGGGCCTTTTACTCCGGTCGCAGGCCCTTTATTACAGTCCCACAGTGGGGCCCTTTTACAAAAGTGGGCCCTCCTAGTGCCATCTTGGGGCCTCCCCACGGTGGTGGAATGCCAGGGCCCAGTCGCAAGTGCGACCTTTGCGATCCTGATATATATATATATATATATTTTTTTTTTATTTTATTATTTTTTTTATCTTTTTACAATTTTTATTTTTTTAGAATGTTTTACAATTTCATTCATTCAGAAAAAGAAGGAGCCGGTAAATGACGTATTCACGTACCCCTTCCCAGCTCTCCATCGTGACACATCCCCAGCAGCAGCTGGCAGGAGAGGGAAGAGGGAAGCCAGCAGCACTGCAGGGGGGGGGGGACCAGGGGAGAACACAGGGGCCCAGAGATATCAGAAGACAAGTGAACTGGATAGGAGGAGTGACGGGGGCAGCATACAGAGGAACCAATCTCCTCCATTTTCTTCCTGCAGCTACAGGAGGAAAAAAGGAGGGCAGTGATTTCTCTACATGCTGCCCCGCCCCCTCCTATCCAGGTGTACAGGGGAGCCGCACAGGGCCCCTGGAGCATGGGGCCGGGTTGCAATTGCAACCCCTGCAACCCCTGTAGTTACGCCCCTGCATTCATGCTTACAAAAGTACAGTAATTAAAGTCAAGACAGTGGGTCCTAAGGTCATCTGTTGTGCAGTACGTTTAACTTCAAGAAATAACTATATAACCGACGAGAATCCACTTAATTAGCCTTTCCACCTCTCCGTTAGATGCTCGACTATGGAGAAGTATAGGGCTAAACAAATATAAATCAACCATGGTGTAATCCTGACCTCCCCCATCCAGAAGAAAGGAGGAGCAAGACCACCTCCCCTTCTGGAGGAGTCGCTTACAGTGTGCACCACGCCAGCTTTATAGAAGAAACTTTCTCCTATATCAGACAACACTGGTCAGCTTGTATACAATGTAGCACATTTATTAGAGAGAACTAACCAAAAAAAAAAAAGCAAACGGAGATGAAGAGAATGGAAAGAAGAAGTAGAAAAACAAGGTGAGGAGAAGGAAGAGAAGATAAGTGCACCCTCCACTACCAGAACACACGTTTCGGTCAAGAGGAATCGGAAAGATATTTCATTAAGGGATCCAAGATTTTCTCGAAGGAGAACAATACAATGTAGAATTGTTGACAACTGCTCATTTATCATGATCCATGTCAACTGGGCCTTCATAAGATCAAACGGGATTATGGGAGATTTCCAGGATCTCACAATTGAGATTCTGGCTTCTGTAAAAAAGTATTTTCTATTTCTTTATGAATATCATGCAAAATATTTTTTTCTCTGTTCCAGGAAAAGAAAATGTGATTGTGGTAGCTGATGACTTGATGAGCAGCGAGCCTGAAGACAAGGAACGGATACTGAAACAACAGCACAGTATTAGTGAATATGCCAAGGATTTGTTCTTATTCACAGAACATGAGAAACACACAAGAAATTTGGAGACAATAAAAGAAATTATACGGAGACGTAAGTTTTCACATAGAATTGTTCATGCTGTGTGTAACCAGATACAGCGTCCTCCATCCTACTGCCAGAATATTTTATCTGCTCTATGATATTGGAAGCAATAAGAATGAATGAAGTGATTTCAGCAGGATTGATTATGATGCAAGATTTTATGTGTCTTCATGAAAAGTTTGATAAGAGCAGACCTAATTAGTCATACACAACCCGCTTTGTAATGTTCTTTCTTTTTTTGGGGTATTTTTCATATGTTATTTAGCACCCTCCCAGTGTAGAGTAGGCTGGTAGATAAATTTAAAACAACGAAGAGATTTCCAGTCACAACTTACCAACCAGCCAACGACCAACCAAATTGACCTGTCTAATAGTATGCGTTAAAAACAGGGGTTTGGTTGCACACATTTGCAAATACATGCGTAAGCTGCAGGCCCCGACAAGGCACCCTGATATCTGCAGTCCCTAACTCTACAATTTAACCACTTTACCACCGGAGGATTTTGCTGTCTTACGTCCAGGCCACTTTTTGCGATTCGGCACTGTGCGAACTTAACTGACAATTGCGCGGTCATGCAACGCCGTGCCCAAACGAAATTTACGTCCTTTTTTTCCCACAAACAGAGCTTTCTTTTGGTGGTATTTGATCATCTCTGTGATTTTTATTTTTTGCGATATTAATAAAAAAATGCGACAATTTTGAAAAAATAGCAATATTTTTCTACTTTGACAGTTAAAAAATATCCAATATATTCAATTTTTGTCATATATTTAGGCCAAAATGTATTTAGCTACATGTCTTTGACAAGAAAATTCTCAATGAACGTATTTTTAACCGCTTTAAGACCGGAAGATTTTACCCCGTTCCTGACTAGGCCATATTTTGCGATTCGGCACTGCGTTAATTTAACGGACAATTGCGCGGTCGTGCGACGCTGTACCCAAATTAAATTGATGTCCTTTTTCCCCACAAACAGAGCTTTCTTTTGGTGGTATTTGATCACCTGTGCAATTTTTAATTTTTGCGCTATAAACAAAAAAACAGCGACAATTCTGAAAAAAAAAAAAAAATTTTCACATTTTTATATGAAATTCCCCCCAAAAAATGTAAAAATCAAAATTTTTTAACATTTTAGGCCAATTTGTTTTCTGCTACATATTTTTGGTAAAAAAAATCACAATAAGCGTATTTTGATTGGTTTAAAAGTTATTGTGTTTTCTAACTAAGGGAAAGATTTCTGTCATTTTTATTGTTTGTTTTTTTAACCACGCTAGCGGTAAACCCAAGCGTGACTCGGGGTAGGAATTTCCTGCTATTATCGGTATCCCCGAGTCACGCTCGGGGTGAATGGGCAGAGCTATGCAGACAGCGCAGCGGAGTGTCTTACCTTATCCTGGCGATCCAGCGATGAGCTCTCATTGCTGTGACCGCCAGCCGAGATCTCCGCCGCTCGTCTGTCGGTAGGAGGACTTCCTAGTTCCGTTCCCTGCAGCAGCAATGCTGCATGGGAGCGGAACTAGGGAGGGAAATAAAAAAAAAAAAAAAACGTTGCACAAAACACAAACACATTTTATATATGTATATATATGTATATATGTGTGTATATATATATATATATATATATATATATATATATATATATATATACACACACATATATATATATAAAATTATATTATTGATTCGATTATAATTCATGCGTGTGTGTGTATATATATATACACACACACACACACACACACATATATATATATATAATATATAACGCATGAATTATAATCTAATCAATAATATAATTTTATTATATATATTATATATTATATAATAAAATTATATTATTGATTCGATTATAATTCATGCGTTTGTGTTTCAAATTTATCACATCTGGGATGTCTACTAGAGTCTTGTTTTGGTCAGGTTTAAGTCAGTAATTACTAAGAATTGTAGGCCTATAATACATAACGCCAAATTTCCATGAAAATAATTGTCCCGCTATTGGTAAAGAATTCCTGACAGAATCATACCGCCAGGGAGGTTAACTAGGCGATCTGCGATTTTTTTTGCGGGACTGCGACATTGCGGCGGACAGATCGGACCCTTGACTGACATTTTTGACACTTACCAGTGACATTACTATAGTAATTAGTGCTATACATATGCACTGTTACTGTAAAAATGGCACTGGCAGGGAAGGGGTTAACTTTATTAGTGATCACGGGGTTAAGTGTGTCCCTAGGGGCGTGATTCTAACTGTAAAGGGGCGTGGCTTGTGATGTAACAACAGAGACAAACGATCCTACATAGCAGGATTGTATGATCTCTGCAGTTACACCAGGGAGAATGACAGGGGGTGTTTACATCAGCCGCCTGCCTTTCTCCCTCTCCCGCGAGTGACCGGCGGAAATCAGAGCCAACGGTCACTCGCGCGGGGATGTGCAGTAACGAGCGGGGGTGGGAGCGCGCCTCCGGCGGCACAAGCTCGCCCCCTAGAGGCTCCTGGGCGAGCGACATAGCCCTACGCCGGTTTGCCCAGGAGAGCCAGACTGCTGTAGTAAATAGTCGTGCAGCAGTCGGCAAGTTGTTAAATAATAGACAGACAGACAGATCGACAGACAGACAGATCGACAGACAGACAGACGTAATTCATTTTCCATCTTTCTTTTTATGGCCCAGGCACAGAACGTCAAGCAGCACCTCCCAGGGCAAGGGAATCGCCCAATACGATACCTGTTGATGGTCAGAAGAACAGAACAACACCAGTCCAAGGGTCCACCTTGGACTCCTCACCTTCCGGTTCAGGATCTGTTGGCTCTCTGACATCATCCCAGAATAGCACAGAACCACAATCCAAGAAATCTAGGACATTATCCTTCAGTGACCAAACCGATTCCATAGACCGAACATATGATCGGCAAGGATTTGTCAAGTCAGATGATATGGAGAATGGTAACATCATAAACAATGGTAAAAGGGAACCCGATTACACATTTAAGCCAAATCAATCACCACTTCCTCCATACCAGATCGGCATCTTCTCGAGGTCCCCAGAAAGTAATTACAAATGGCTTTCTGACAGTCTGAAGGCAGATGGTCACATGAGATCGTTTGACATCAAATCCGTCTACATAACTAATGATTATAGAACATTCCGTTCAGGACTGGAAACATGCCGGTTCGCCATTCTGTATCACAAGCAAAAGCAAGGGCGACTCAACATCACTGACGTTGCAGATTCCTTGTATGACACAGAGCTCCCGGACATGTGTGGTTTCCTCGGTGAGTGCTCATTATCCTAACAAATATTTCATTGTGTTTTCACCTCTGAGTCTGCCATGTCGGCCCAACCTTCAAGATCTGCCAGTCATTATAGCAGAACTAAAGAGTGTATATTTTTTAATGCCCACACTCTACAATTGCAAGTTCAAAAATTGTGCATGCTTCCATACTTGGTGATCTGTGTTACCATTTGTATTACTCATATTTCATATTATCCATACACCATTTTTTCCAAGCTTTAGAGGGAGGTGTTAATGGCGGTGCTTCCATCCGAAGGAAGTGATGAGATCATCTCCTCAAAGGAAGTTCTCTGTAGGGACTTCCTTCATTCTTTGTTAGCAACCCAACATGTAATAATTTAATTCTATCCCTCCCTAATCCTTGCTCTTCTCCTCCTTTATCAGCAATAGGGATGATCGAACTTTTGAAAAGTTCGGTTCGACCAGAACACCCGAACTTCACGAAAGTTCGGTTCGGATTTCAGAACCCCATTGAAATCAATGGGACCCGAACTTCTGTAATCAAAAAACACAATTTTTAAGCCCTAAAACCCAATAAATGCCCCTAAAAAGTGCCTAGGGTTCTGGGTCATGCCCCAGGGACTATTAATCACACAAAAAAAAGTTCTTAAAAATTGTCGTTTTTGATAGATAGCCAATTATTGAAAAAATTTAAAAAAAAAAAAAAAAAGAGATTTCTTTGGATTTAGTGTCTGGGGGTTCTAAAAGGTGTACCTGTGAAGTTTCAGCTCTGTAGCATGTCCAGAACCAGAATTACAGCATACCAAACCTTCAAAAATGACTTTTTTGCTTAACCGCACCTTTCTTTTGCTCCTAATCAACGGCTTAGCCAATGTGTATGATGGGGACATAATGCAGTGCATTGGGAACAAGATTAGAGGTTTTTTTGGAAAAAGGTGCTGTCTCTTTAAATGTGCATATAATTAACGGGTGTATTTCCACAATGGGGCTATTATTACCAAATGTTTCAAGAAGTCCAAAGATATATGTAATTGCACTTTATTTCATGTAAAATGGTGTTTGGTGCACTTTAACTTGAAATCTCACAAGAAACAGACATATATGCACGGATACATTGAGGGTTAGGGGTAGGGGCCACAATGTAGTGCACAGTGAACAAGATTAGAGATGTTTTGGATGAATACTGTTGTCTCTTGACTTTGAATAGAAGTAAAGGATGCTTAAAAATTGGGCATTTGGTGGTGCGGACGATGCCTTGACACCATATCCCTATGAAAGTGCTGGTAATGAAAGCAATAATTGCCTTTGTAAGGAAAAAAATTACAATGATATGCATCTGTGTGACAGGTGCACAAAAATTGTTGTTTGGGTGTTGGCGGAGCCATACCACTGTAAGCCCAAAGAGCTGGTGTTGAAGAAGGCGTAAAAATTATGAAGGTGTGCACATGTGGAACAGGTGCGCAAACATGGTAGTTTTGGTGTTGGCGGAGCCTCCCCACCATAACCCCAAAGAGCTGGCTTTGAAGGAGGCCCAAAAATTGTAAAGGTGTGCACCTGTGGAACAGGTTCGCAAACATGGTAGTTTTTGTTTAGCATAGCCTCCCCACCTTAACCCCAAAGAGCTGGTGTTGAAGGAGGCCCAAAAATTGTAAAGGTGTGCACCTGTGGAACAGGTGCGCAAACATTGTCGTTTTTGTCATAACCAAAATGAGGTTCTGTGAATGTAAAGAGAATGAGAGGAGGGTTTGAGGGTGGCACCATGGTCCAGGCTTAAACTGAGGCTCAACTGCCACATCACAACGATAGCCTAGTCTACAAGGTCTGCATCAGGTGCATCAAAGCTTGATATCCACGACTGATTCATCTTAATGAATGTCAAACGGTCGACTGAGTCGGTGGAGAGTCTCGTTCGATGGTCTGTGACGAATCCTCCTGCTGCGCTGAATGCCCGTTCCGATAGGACACTGGAAGCAGGGCAGGCCAACAACTCCATGGCATACTGGGCCAGTTCTGGCCAGTGGTCTAATCTTAAGACCCAGTATGCCAGTGGATCGGATTCGTCACATGAAAAGCCCTCTGTGTCACTTTGTGCCCTCACGTAATCGTCCACCATGTGATGCAGACGGTGTCGATGCGATGTGGCAGCTGAGAGGCCTGGGCGGTGAGGACTAAAAAAAGACCGAAAGGCATCCGTCAACCGCACGCCTTCTCCAACGCTCCTCTCGTGACCACCAGTAGAATCCATGGTAGGTTGTCCCCGCCCCTGCACCCTACGGGAGTCGGGGAACATGTTCACCAGATTCCTCTTGAGACTGTCCTCAAGGGATTTGATCCTGTGGACTCTCTGGGTGGATGGGAAAAGCTCCGAGACTTTACACTTGTACCGGGGGTCAAGTAGGGTGGCCAACCAATAGTGGTTAGTCTCTTTAATGGCCTTGATTCTGGGGTCCTTTCGCAGGCTCTGGAGCATGATGTTTCCCATGCGTCGCAAATTAGCGAAGGCCTGAGAAGCTGACTCCTCGGGGTCACTCATAACGACATTATCTTCAACGGGCTCCTCCTCCTCCCAGCCACGTACTACTCCAAAGTGTCCCGAGGGAGTCAAACTAGGCCTTGCAGATTGCCGCATGTCTTCCTCCTCCTCCTCCTCAAACCCTGCAAAAGTTCCCGCAGAATCGTCCTCCTCCTCCTCTTCCACCCCTGGATCCTGCTCGGGCCTCTGGGAGCTAGGCATAATGGGGTCAGGATTCTCAGGATAAAGGGGGCCTTGAGAGGCAAGGAAGTCCTCCTCTTCCTCCTGCTGCTCTGCCTCCAGTGCCCTGTCCATAATGCCACGCAGAGTGTGCTCCAACAAAAACAGTACCGGTAGGGTGTCACTGATGCATGCGCTGTCCCGGCTGACCATCCTTGTGGCCTCCTCAAATGGCGAGAGGACAGCGCATGCATCCTTAATCAAAAGCCACTGCCGTGGTGAAAAGAAGCCCAGGCGCGCAGAGCCAGTGCTGGTGCCGTACTCGCATAGGTATTCATTGAGGGCCCTCTGCTGCGTGTACAGGCGCTGCAGCATAGCCAAGGTGGAGTTCCAGCGGGTGGGCATGTCACAGATGAGGCGGTGTACCGGCAGGTGAAACTCGCGCTGCACTTCGGCCAAACGTGCAGTGGCACTGTACGACCGCCTGAAGTGACTGCACACCCTTCTTGCCATCCTTAGCACATCCTGCATTCCCGGGTACGAGTTCAAAAACCGCTGTACCACGAGATTCAGGACATGCGCCAGGCATGGCACATGGGTTAACTTTCCCTGACGAAGGGCGGCCAGGAGGTTTGACCCATTATCAGTAACCACCATCCCTGGCTGCAGCTGGCGTGGTGTCAACCACCTCTGGGCCTGTGCCTGCAGAGCCCCAAGAATCTCAGGGGCAGTGTGCTGCCTGTCCCCTAGACACACAAGCTGCAGCACTGCGTGACACCTTTTGGCCTGAGACATAGAATAGCCCTTTGAACGTTTACGTGGTACCTCATCATATTCAAAGGACCATTCTGCAGAGGAGGGCATGGAGGAGGTAGAGGAGGAGGAGCAGGAGGGGGTAGAAGTGATCGATCTACCCGGATCAGCGACACCACCAGCTGTTTGCAGACGTGGGGGCAACACTGGCTGCAGCACCGAGCCCTGGCTACAATCCCTTCCGCTGGCAAGCAGTGTCACCCAGTGAGCAGTGACAGAAATGTACCGTCCCTGCCCATGTTTGCTTGACCAAGTGTCAGCCGTCAAGTGTATCTTACGGCTGACTGACTTGGCCAGGGACGACACTGCATTGCCTTCCACATGTTGGTATAGGGATGGCAGGGCCTTACGGGAAAAGTAATGCCGACTTGGCACCTGCCACTGTGGAACTGCACATTTTGCGAAGTCACGGAAGGGAGCAGACTCTACCAGGTTAAATGGTAATAGTTGCAGAGCCAGTAGTTTAGCCAAACTACTGTTTAGACGCTGGGCATGTGGGTGGCGGGGAGTATACATTTTTTTTCGTTCCAGCATGTGTGGAATCGAAATTTGGCGTCTAGATGTTACAGCTGGTGGTGTGCTGGAGGTAGATGCGACACTGCCTGCTATATCATCATCCCTGCCAGTGGAGGCTGCCAACAGGTGACGAGTGACTATAGCAGGGCCAGGAACAGACTGATGTGCAGGTGGAGCAGGTGGAGCAGATGGAGCATGAGGAGGAGCGCGAGGAGAACTAGGAGGCCGACTGACCGATCTTTGGCCCTTTTGTGGGTTCTTTAAATGCTCCTGCCAACGGGCCGAGTGGTGGGTTGTCAAATGCCTGTTTAGGCAGCTTGTACCCAGGTGGTTGACATTTTTGCCACGTTTTATACCCTTCTTACAAATCTTGCAGATCGCAACTGTTTTATCTGCATGGGATGTCTCAAAAAAGGCCCAGCAAGATGAGGTGTGTATAGTGGCCCGGGAGACAACAGGTGCGGCCTTAGATGGAGTAGGCCGTCTGCTCTCCCCTCTTGCTTGCTCTGCCTCCTCCTCAACCTCAGACCCAACATCTGACTCCATCAAAGACTGAGCATCAGGCCTGGCCTGGGAGACAACAGGTGCGGCCTTAGATGGAGTGGGCCGTCTGCTCTCCCCTCTTGTTTGCTCTGCCTCCTCCTCAAACTCAGACCCAACATCTGATTCTATCAAAGACTGAGCATCAGGCCTGGCCTGGGAGACAACAGGTGCGGCCTTAGATGGAGCGGGCCGTCTGCTCTCCCCTCTTGTTTGCTCTGCCTCCTCCTCAAACTCAGACCCAACATCAGACTCCATAAAGGACTGAGCATCAGGCTGGAGTAGATGGCCGACACTGTGGTCAAACAGCTCAGCTGACTCCTCTGCCATGTCTGAAGTTGGGTCTAAGGGAGGACATGAGGCGGACATGGACTCATCTGTATTTGTTCTGACAACTGCAGAAGACTGACCACTTTTCTCTGCCTGGGTCACTGTAGTTGCAGATGATGCCGATGATGAGGGTTTGTTCATATAGTCCACCACCTCCTGTACATACTGTGGACGTATAGCTTGGCCACTGCCGGAGAACAATCCAAATGGTGGCCTGGCTGAGGACTGACCACCACGTCCACCCCTGCCTCTAGACACCCTAGAAGCTGTGCCCCTTTCCGCAGCAGGGCCACGTATGCCTTTTCTTGGTCTACCAGGCATATTTCTCACTGATGCGTTGGCAACTGTGTGCGGTGAAAAACGCACACTGCTATGCGACCCACAGTTGTCGCTGGATACAGCACAGCAGTTGCGTGTCACGCACAGTTGCAAAGGCTTTTGTACAGTGCACCTAACGCTTTGAACAACAGGCGTTAAGTTGTCACTGTATTTTGCTGCCTAGCTAGCACGTACACCTGCTGTGATAGAACAGCACTGTGCCACGTGCTCACTAAACAGAACCCTCACACTTTCCCTACAGAAACTAAATTTTCAAATCTAAGTAATGTAGTACAAAGTTCCCTAACTACACTAGATATCCCTTTCCACTAAATAGAAAGCTCCATACAGCAGAAGACTGACACTGTCCCTTAAGTTTTTTTTTTTTTTTGTAACTCTAAGAACCAGCACAATCGCTGTATCTAACTACACTGGCTGTAAGCTAAATACAATTCTGCTATATGGAGCTTTAGAACCACTCGATATGTAGGAAATGTAGTGTAGCAAGCAGGAGTCACACAGAACTGCTTCAACTCTCTTCAACAGGCTCTGGATAACTGTGCTAGGGGTTAGGCGGGGCCATCTTATATAGTGTGGGGCGTATTCACTCCTGATTGGCCTCTGGTCCCGGTAGTCACTCCAATCACGTTCCTAGGAGACTCCTGCCCCCTCATTGGCTTTTGCAGACGTTTCTGGGCCAATCACGGGCTTTTAAAGCCCAGTTCCTGTCCCAGTGCATTTTGGGCGGTTCTGGTGGCCGAATACCGAACTTTTGCCGCAAAAAGTTCGGTATTCGGCCGAATATCGAACATCCAATGTTCGGGTCGAACCGATGGTCGACCCGAACCGTTCGATCATCCCTAATCAGCAAATGGTTTTACTAAATCTATTTGTCTATCAAATGAGAAAGGAAAACACAGGGCAATAATGGTTCTGTGCAGGGATGCAGGGATGGCCTCTACCCTTTATTACATACAACCATCAGATCCAGTCAGGGCTTTTTTTTTCAGTGGGAACGTGGGGGGACGCAGTTCCGGCACCTCCAGAACTGAATGTATGTAATGGCAAGGGATGCTGGGTGTGCTGAAGGGTCTGTTGATGCTGGCTAATAGGCAATCTATTGTTGCTGGAGGGGATCTATTTTTGCGGAGGATGGGGGTCTATAGTTGCTGGGGAGGTCTTCTGTTGCTCATGGGGGATGTATTGTTACTGGGGTAGGTCTTATTTTGCTGGTGGGTCAGTTGTTGCTGGGAGGGATTTATTGTTGAGGGAGAGGTATTTGCCGCTTGCTGCTGGAGGGTCTATTGATGCTGGCTACTGGATAATCTAGTATTGCTGGAGGGGATCTATTTGCGCAGAGGATCTATTGTTGCTGGGGAAGTCTGTTGTTGGTGGGGTATCTATGGTTGCTGGGGTGGGTCTTATGTTGCAGGGTATCAATCATTGCTGGGAGGGATCTACTGTTGAGGGAGGGGTCTAATGTTGCTGGCTGCTTGAGGGTCTATTGATGCTGGCTGTTAGAAGTCCATTGTTGCAGGGGTGGATCTATTGTCACTGGGGTGTCCATTGTTTCTAGATCTATTATATTGCCTGTGACGAGACCAATCTCGCCACTGGGCATTGGAGAAGACTGGTTGCTCGCCTCCTGCAAGGTGACTATGGACCCTCTCATCAGCCCATGCTAAACGTAAACCCCATGGCAATTTAACTGTGTTTGTGGCATCTGAGCGCTGTTTGGATATGTTGAGCGCTCAGATCCAGGCTATCTGGGGATGGGTTGAATGTGGGGGTTCTGTTCAGTAGACTGGGAGTTATGCATTTTTGTGTCTTTTTGTGTTTCTTTAACCATGTGGCTAATGGACTCTTGCCTCTATCCTGGAAGCTAAACCTAATTACAATTTCCATTGTCTCCCTTGTAAAATGACGATGTTATTCCCTGTATAGTATGAGGTCTCTGGACAGGAAGTACCACTCCTAATATGGTCATTCCAGGAAGTTCAATAAGGAGACGGACTGTCTGAGGTGGCTCTCAATTCACCTATTGTCGGGTGTGCTAATGAACTTGCCTGCTGTCTGCTAAGAGATGTATTGACACTCAGAGTAATGTGTATTGAGGTCTCGTTAGGGAACCATTGTTCTGTGTCTGGCTGTTGTGTACATTGATTGCCCCCTGGGGGCTTCTGTCTCCTTGCACATGGCAGTCCTTCTGGTCAAGCTATCTGACCAATCACTGCTGACTCATTTTCAAGCCCTCATTTGCATGGCTGGAGAGGACCTTATGGGGAACTGCAGGTACTGTGCAATTGACCAATGGGAAAGCGGTTGTTGGGGGAAGGATGTTCCAAATTCTGTATAAAAGTGTGCTGTGTTCTTCCAATAAATGTTGTTCCTGTTTTACCCTCAACTCAGAGCTTTGCCTCGTTTTTGTTGGGAGATTTATTATACAGAAAACCGTTCGATTGTTTGGGGCCCTCTTTGGATGATTATTCGTATGCTGGTGTGCTACAGGGGTAATTCGTACATGCTGCAAAGGTGGTACATCCACTAAACGGCGGTTTCATTCCTTTTTACGCTGAGGTTCGTAACATTGCCTTTCTTGTTATTGTTAATTTTCTAAAAGGGGTGGTACTGGGAGGTGGGTAAGAGGTGAAACCAAGGAACGGTGCTCGGAGGTGGGGTAGGGGACGGAGTCAAGGGGTGACTCAGAAGGGAGGAGTTCCTGCACCTATTCTCTGAGAAAAAAAAGCCCTGGATCCAGTATATACCGTCTAAATGAGAGAGTCAGACACACAAATGTCCAAGAGTCCAGAAACTTGATCTGATAAAAATGAGTCCACTGCAAGAAAGTACAAAATGGTCAATGCGTTTCAGGGGTCAAACAAACCCCTCCTCCTTCAGAGCTCAGGCCTAAATGTGGTAGAACTCTTAAGATAACATAAGCACCGGGGATATTTCATATTAGTGTGACGGCTGAAGAACACTTTGAATTTGTATGACATATCAGGGGTTGATTTATTAAAGTAGTTGTAAATACTTAATGCCTTGAAAAGCCTACTGTAATCCTAACCAATCAATAACCTCGATTGTACTCCCCAAAAAGCTACAAAGTGTTGTTTTTACCTTTTTTTTTCTCATTTGTAATACTCCTCGTCGCTTGATCGCAGTTCCCTTGCATTGATATGCATAGAGCTGCTGGAGGGTAGGAACATTCTCTTCTGAGCATGTGATGTGATATGTCACAAGAAGGCAGGACTGAGTAGGGCAGGGCAGAGAAGGCTGGCTAGGAAGAACTGGGGCAGACAACAGTAGAGGAGCATGTTATATGTGTAGCACCCTCCTAGGTAGGTGGTAGGAAAACCATATGAGGGGCCCTGTTTGCTTATCAGAGAGGCTTAATTGTTCAGCTAGGCTGTCATGTATTTCCAGGTGTGTCTGTTGAGCTTGGGGAGTCTCCCCACTGTATCCAATAAGGGCTTTTGTTGGGCAGTGGAGGAAACCTTACCAATAGCACACCAGGGCTCATATCAGTCCCAGTGGGCGGAACCTGCTGCAATGCATTCTGGGATGGGGTGTAAGTCTGAGGGGAGCACATGACAGGGCATCTTTGGCGGGAATCAGAGTCCCAGGAGAAGGGTGATGGCTGTCTCTCTTCCTGTCAGTGCTAGTGAAGGTGTCCTTGGCGGTCGGCCTAGAGGACGGAAGTTTGAGCTGAGCTGCAGAGAGGGATCCAGAGTGCTGTGGACCAAGCGGAGCTGCTGGGCAGAAGTTTTCGGGAAAGCAGTGTCGTGAGTACTGGGAACTGCTCAGGGGTCTGCCTAGGATAGAGGACCACTCCGGAAGGTCAGAGGGATCCGGGAGCCAGCTAACCAGTAGAGAAGGTTTAGAAAGGGGGTGCCAGTGTCTAAGTCCTGAAGATAACTATGAGAAAGAGGGTGCCGGTGCGGGCCCTGAAGTGATCAGCAGTGCAGCAGACTACAAGTAGCTACCTCAGCAAGGAGTGCTAAAGGGAGCTTAAAGAGGACTTTGTGACTCATGGAAGTGGTCAGAAGTCAGTTCAGCGTTAATGGCAGCAGGCTAGCGTTAACAAGCGTCAACCGGCGTTGACCGGCATTCAGCCAGCGCCAACAGGCATTTTTCATTTGTCCCAGGCAATTTGTGCATGGTTGAGCCAAAAGAGTATCCTACTCATCTCTTCTCCCATCCAAGTTCTCAATAAATACAAAAAACCCAAAGATACTGGACTGGTCATTGTCTCAGTGCTCACACTTGGAGAACATGCTTAAATGTGCTGTTGTTGTTAGCGGTAACCCAGGCGGACCCATATCCAGCAAAATGGCTGGGAATCCTGCTACACATGCATACATCACAAGGGGGAAATATGAGGCGAGACTGAGAGGGACAGAGTGGAGCTGGCTGGCTGCAGAGAGCTGGGACCTTGAATTCCACTTTAATGGCAAATAGACTGTACACTTTGCACACCAGTGCAGTTGCTCCAGAGCTTAGTAAATTAGGGGAATCACTGATGATGACCATCATCCAATCATGTGCATGCAAAGATTGCGTTTTTTTCTTTTCTTTGCAAAATTAAGCTTCACCTCGTTCACTAAGCTCTGGGGCAACTGCACTGTCTATTTGCCTTTAATAACCCCACTGTGTTCTGACCCCTGAAATGTGTTGGATGTTTAGTATTTTCCTGCTGTAAACTCATTTTCTAAAAGATTTTGGACTCTTGGACATTTTGTTATCCGCTGTCACGCCTGCCCCTAGCATTGGTGGTTAGGCAATATAGTTGGCTCTGTGTTCTTTACCTATAGCAGCCCCCTTTTCCATTAGGCAAGCAGGCCTACCAGGTCTTATATAAGGAGAGGGGGGAGAGATTGGCGCGATCGGACTATACGGGCTGCTACAGTAGTCTACATTGTGGGCAAATGAAACAGTCCAGTGGAATTGCTTGAACACTTCGATGGCTGCCGGCTTGTAGAGGGTGAAGCAACCCTGCGTGGATCCAAAAAGAGGCTTGGCCTTCTCTCTCTCTTTTTGCTACCAGGTCTTATACACAATGCTATAGTGCCTGGCTACTGTGACAGACCCAATTCGGACAGGGACTTTCGGAGAGAACTGCAGGGTAGCCTCTTGCCTACTGACTATGAGTCCTGGCATTTAAGGGATCTATGAGCATTCAGGAAGATATTCTGGTATATAATGCATGATGACATGTTCTTACCACATTTAACAGTCCAGGAAGCCATGATGGTCTCTGCCAACTTGAAACACAGTGAGAAGATAGATCCGAAAAGAAAGCTGGTTAATGAGATTTGGACAGCCCTGGGTCTTCTTGAATACTGGTGCCGGACTGTCCGGGGGGGGAACGACTCCCTGACTAATCAAAGCTTGGTCACACAGTAGCTGTTGATTATCTTACTGGTAATTAGGTTACTGTTAGCTGATAGCTGTTCACTAGATGTACTGTTAGATGTACTGATGATGTTACTGTTTAAAGTTTGTATTGTTTAGGATAATGGGATCAGGCTCTTATCTGATTTTGTGTGGTATAAATTCTGTGTGAATTTACAATAAAGTCAGTTCCAGTTTGCACCTAAGGTAGTGTCACATAGTTCTTGGGTGCAATATTCGGCTATAATACCTGGTTCCTGGTTCCAGAGTGGAGGAAGCTGTATCTTGATGGGGGCACCCAGGCTGTGTGCAAAGCAGTCTATCACAGATACCATGCTGGGGCAGGTGTGAGCTAAGCACAGCAAATAGGTACTAGTGATTGGCATACTGGCAGAATGATTCAATGGCAGTCCGGGTTCAAGGCAGGCAATGTTCAGAGGATAGTCAGGGTCAAATCTGTGGTCAAAAGGCAGGCAGAATTCAGAGAATAATCCACGGTTTAAGCTGAGGCTGATAACCAGGAAATCCAAACTAGTAGGCAGAGTGGGGGTCAGGCAAAGGTCAAGGTACGGGAACAAGGCAGGTAAACAGGGAGCTAAAGCAAGTGTTGCAAACACTATCACAAGCATGACAATAAGAGCCTGGCAAGCTTAAAACAGGTTTGCTCTTCACACAGAGATCATGTCTGCAACAATCACTCTGCAGGTGGGCAGTAAGACAGGGAGAGTGCAGCTCAGCCAAAACCAAAATGCTGGAATGAGACCAGCAGCTTCCATGGAACAAGAACGTTACACGCATACACGGTCTTGACAGGAACTCTATCCTCAATTGTGTTGATTCTCCACTCAGAGTAACCCTCCCCCCCCCACCTTCCCAACTTCCCAATGGGTGTCCCTAGAGCTTTTTTTTTTTTTTTTAAGAGAACTCCTGTAACTTCTTGTCTCCGCCCCCCACCCACCTTCAAGCAACATCCCTTGGTCCCACCCCCTACCCACCTCCCAGTACCACCTCTTTTAGAGAATACATAGTATAATTTTGTGGTGCTAAGTAATTCGTATAGAATTTGTTACTAACAACAAGAAAAGCAGCAAAGTAGATCCCCCGCAACAAGCAACAATAGACCCTTTCCAGCAACAATAGTTTCCCCAGCAACAATGGACCCCAACAACAATAGACCCTGGTAGCAACAACATATCTCCCAGCAGCCGGCCCAGCATCAAAAGACTTTCCAGCAGCCAACAACATCAGACCGCTCCCTCAACATTATAAATCTTCCAGCAACAATTGACCCAACAGCAATAAAGCCCAACCAGCAACAATAGTTCCCTCCTTAGCAATAATAGACCTCCACAGCAACAATAGATTGCCACATGAAAATAAATCTTCAGGAACAATAGATCCCCCAGCAGCCTTGGACCCTCCAGCACACCCCAGCACCCCCCCCCCCCCGCTATTACATACATGCAGTGCTGGAGGTGCTGGAACTGTGTTCCAATGCATTTCCGCTGAAAAAAAGCCATGGGTGACCCTGTTTTGTGGAGAGCTGCTAAACCAGAGCTATTGTGTCCAGTAATATCCTGAATGAGCCACTGCAAATGTAATTCCGGTGACCCATCCCCACCTTTCTTTAGGCTACCATCCGTTATATCCCAAGGCCACAACTATGCCATGTCCCAGGCCAGGGGTTCCATTTTGTTCAAAACTGAGCTGCATGCTACTGACTTTGTTTTCTTTGTCTTTATAAATATAATAAAAACTATATTGTTCTCTATTCCAGGAAGAGAAAATGTGATTGTGGTAGTTGATGACCTGAAGAGCAGCGAGCCTGAAGATAAGGAATGGATACTGAGACACCAGCCCAGCATACATAAGTATGCCCAGGATTTGTTCCTATTCACAGAAGAAAATAAATGCACAAGGAGTCTGCAGACTATAAAAGAAATGATATGGAGACGTAAGTTTTCAGATGGAATCGCTCATGCAATTTATATAACCAGATACAGTGTCCTCCATCCTACTGTGACCCTGGGTATTGCTTGGGGGCCCCGTTCAAGCTATCTGAGTCCTGCAGTTTATTGAGGGTGCAGGCTGGGGATGAGTCTGTCCCGACTCAAAGCACGCAGAGGAGATAAAGAGAAGTGCCTCGGCCTCCACACACCTCACCCGGCTGTATGGTTAGTAGATAAAAGTAGCCTTTGCTCATTCCAGTCCAGGCCAGGCCCCCAATGTGTTTTGCCCCACCCCCAGGGCTTAATCATGAACCTCCATTATTAAGCCCCGGGAATGGGGCAAAACGTGTTGGGGAACATGACCTGGATGAACTAATGCTGCTTTTATCTACTAACCATACTACCAGGTAGGTGTGCCATAAAATCTCATCTGCTTTTTGATATTAGAAAAAATAGGGTGCAATGCGGGGATGGGCCGAACACCCCCCCCCCCCCCCCATTCAGTTCGCAGCAGAACTCCTGAACAGCAGAAATGCTTTAACCCGAACGGCAAACCCCATTGAAGTCTATGGGATCCGAACAGGAAAAATCAAAAGTTCTCATTTTCAAGGCTTATATGCAAGTAATTGCCCATAAAAGTGCTATGGGGTCCTGGGGGACATGGATCAATAAAAAAATAAAAATGAAAAAATTATAGTTTTTTTCAGGAGCAGTGATTTTAATGATACTTAAACTGCAACAATAAAAATGTATTTAAATATAATGCCTGGGGGGGTCCCCTTAATGTGCCTGTAAAGTGGCCCATCTGTAGCATGTATACAGTATAAACAGAAAAAAAGGCAATATCAGTGCAAGCAGGAAAATATGACAATTTAAGCAGCTGTGCACTCAGGTCAACATACAACACCCGTCTCAAAATCTTCAAATATATAGTGCAGCGCTTGTATTCGCATCAAGATAATAATGGTAATGAAACAGCATAAATAATAGGAGAAATGATAGTCCATGCAATGCCCGTGAGATGAAGGTGAATCAAAACATTCTGATTGAATAAACAGGTGCTCTTAGTGCACTCACGACCACCACCTTAAAGATTGGCCTCTCACCTTAACACTACTTGTACTAGGCTTATATACTCCTCTCATACCGAGCAATCCTGGATCGATCCTCCCCTTAATGGACACAATGGATTGGCCGCAATCTAACACTCCAAAAAACCAATAGGCCAGCAGTACTCCTGGGTCAGCTCAGATCGGCAGCTCCACTCATGTACATATGTTAGGGAACATAAAACCGGGCAAGCCCATAGTGTAATACTGATAACTTTAATGATAAAGTGCATAAAAAGACAGCCTCTTACTTTTGTGCAGATAAAATCAGCGTGTAATGTCACAGCAGTAACCGGCAAGTCTTGCAGAGACCTCGCCAGACTCCAGACAGCAGCGGGTGACGTTGACAGCTCCGCCTTCCTCCCGTACGCGACACGCCACATGTTAGACGTCACATAGCCTTCAATACCGCTGAAGAAGTCTCCACCCATAGGGGGACGGCACGCGTACGGGGGGAAGGCGGAGCCGTCGACATCACCCGCTGCTGTCTGGAGTCTGGCGAGGTCTCTGCAAGACTCGCCGGTTACTGCTGTGACATTACACGCTGATTTTATCTGCACAAAAGTAAGAGGCTGTCTTTTTATGCACTTTATCATTAAAGTTATCAGTAGTGTTGAGCGAACACGGACTGTATTATTCGTGTTCGTACCGAATAATTGGATTTTTTGTACCCGAACACGGACACGGACACTTTACTGTATGTTCGGGTAAAAATCCGTGTTCGGTCGTTTTATTTCCGGGTTTTGCATGCTTTGGCGCTCTTTTCATGGCGGGCTTTCAACAGCCAATCAACAATCGTTTAACTGGTGTGCCTTAAGCCATCCCAGCCATGCCTGCAAATGTCTCAGTAGCTGTGATTGGCCGTCTGAAGCATGTGACCAAGTCTTTATAAGTTCGAGGCAGCCGCAGCGGCGTCATTATGCTGCTTAGATTCAGGGACAGAGCACACATCAACGTGCTGGCTGCTGATTAGGGAAAGATAGGCAGGAAAAAACCATTTGTGTCCGGATAGAATTGAGGGACAGGTCGGAGTGTTTAGGCAGGGCGAGTTGTAGGCATTTTAGGGATAGAGTCTGCTGAATTATATAGGGTCAGTGTCTTCTACAAACTACAATCGATATTGCTGTGTGGGGGGTGGGGTCTGCACTCAATCCTGATCTACGATCTCTTCTCAATCCTGTTAGGGACAGAGTCTGCTGAATTTTAGGGAAACTGTGTTCTACAAACTACAATCGATATTGCTGTGTGGTGTGGGATTGGAGATAGGCAGGTGTCAGTGATCCACATCCATTTTTCTGTGTGTGAGCTGCAGTGAACACAATCTTTTTGGGCTGCAGTGAACACAATCTTTTTGGGCTGCAGTGAACACAATCTTTTTGGGGTGCAGTGAACAAAATCTTTTTGGGGTGCAGTGAACACAATCCTTTTTGGTGTGCAGTGAACACAATCTTTGTGGGGTGCAGTGAACAAAATCCTTTGTGGGGTGCAGTGAACACAATCTTTTTGGGGTGCAGTGAACAAAATCCTTTTTGGGGTGCAGTGAACAACATCCTTTTTGGGGTGCAGTGAACACAATCTTTTTGGGGTGCAGTGAACAAAATCCTTTGTGGGGTGCAGTGAACACAATCTTTTTGGGGTGCAGTGAACACAATCTTTTTGGGGTGGAGTGAACAACATCCTTTTTGGGGTGCAGTGAACAAAATCCTTTTTGGGGTGCAGTGAACAAAATCATTTTTGGGGTGCAGTGAACACAATCTTTTTGGGGTGCAGTGAACACAATCTTTGTGGGGTGCAGTGAACACAATCTTTTTGGGGTGGAGTGAACAACATCCTTTTTGGGGTGCAGTGAACAACATCCTTTTTGGGGTGCAGTGAACACAATCTTTTTGGGGTGCAGTGAACACAATCTTTGTGGGGTACAGTGAACAGAATCTTTGTGGGGTGCAGTGAACACAATCTTTGGGGGGTACAGTGAACACAATCTTTGTGAGGTGCAGTGAACACAATCTTTGTGGGGTGCAGTGAACACAATCATTGTGGGGTGCAGTGAACTCAATCTTTGTGGGGTACAGTGAACACAATCTCATACTGAAGGTTTGAGGGTGCTGCCTGTTCCATACTCCCCCTACTCCTCATCTAGCCTTTTAGGGGTACAAACAATAGTAATTGGGGCCTAGTGTGGTTGTGTACGTGTGATATACATACACTTTTTTGGGATCATATTTTCTATTCCGCTATTTAATCAAAAACCTTTGGGGATCAGTTAAATTGGGGGATAGTCTGTGTTGGTACGTGTGAGAGAGATCCACCTTTCCAAGTTGTTGGGGTTCATCTCATACTTCTGAAGGTTTGAGGGTGCTGCCTGTTCCATACTCCCCCTACTCCTAGCCTTTTAGGGGTACAAACAATAGTAATTGGGGCCTAGTGTGGTTGTGTACGTGTGATATACATACACTTTTTTGGGATCATATTTTCTATTCCGCTATTTAATCAAAAACCTTTGGGGATCAGTTAAATTGGGGGATAGTCTGTGTTGGTACGTGTGAGAGAGATCCACCTTTCCAAGTTGTTGGGGTTCATCTCATACTTCTGAAGGTTTGAGGGTGCTGCCTGTTCCATACTCCCCCTACTCCTAGCCTTTTAGGGGTACAAACAATAGTAATTGGGGCCTAGTGTGGTTGTGTACGTGTGATATACATACACTTTTTTGGGATCATATTTTCTATTCCGCTATTTAATCAAAAACCTTTGGGGATCAGTTAAATTGGGGGATAGTCTGTGTTGGTACGTGTGAGAGAGATCCACCTTTCCAAGTTGTTGGGGTTCATCTCATACTTCTGAAGGTTTGAGGGTGCTGCCTGTTCCATACTCCCCCTACTCCTAGCCTTTTAGGGGTACAAACAATAGTAATTGGGGCCTAGTGTGGTTGTGTACGTGTGATATACATACACTTTTTTGGGATCATATTTTCTATTCCGCTATTTAATCAAAAACCTTTGGGGATCAGTTAAATTGGGGGATAGTCTGTGTTGGTACGTGTGAGAGAGATCCACCTTTCCAAGTTGTTGGGGTTCATCTCATACTTCTGAAGGTTTGAGGGTGCTGCCTGTTCCATACTCCCCCCTACTCCTAGCCTTTTAGGGGTACAAACAATAGTAATTGGGGCCTAGTGTGGTTGTGTACGTGTGATATACATACACTTTTTTGGGATCATATTTTCTATTCCGCTATTTAATCAAAAACCTTTGGGGATCAGTTAAATTGGGGGATAGTCTGTGTTGGTACGTGTGAGAGAGATCCACCTTTCCAAGTTGTTGGGGTTCATCTCATACTTCTGAAGGTTTGAGGGTGCTGCCTGTTCCATACTCCCCCTACTCCTAGCCTTTTAGGGGTACAAACAATAGTAATTGGGGCCTAGTGTGGTTGTGTACGTGTGATATACATACACTTTTTTGGGATCATATTTTCTATTCCGCTATTTAATCAAAAACCTTTGGGGATCAGTTAAATTGGGGGATAGTCTGTGTTGGTACGTGTGAGAGAGATCCACCTTTCCAAGTTGTTGAGGTTCATCTCATACTTCTGAAGGTTTGAGGGTGCTGCCTGTTCCATACTCCCCCTACTCCTAGCCTTTTAGGGGTACAAACAATAGTAATTGGGGCCTAGTGTGGTTGTGTACGTGTGATATACATACACTTTTTTGGGATCATATTTTCTATTCCGCTATTTAATCAAAAACCTTTGGGGATCAGTTAAATTGGGGGATAGTCTGTGTTGGTACGTGTGAGAGAGATCCACCTTTCCAAGTTGTTGGGGTTCATCTCATACTTCTGAAGGTTTGAGGGTGCTGCCTGTTCCATACTCCCCCTACTCCTAGCCTTTTAGGGGTACAAACAATAGTAATTGGGGCCTAGTGTGGTTGTGTACGTGTGATATACATACACTTTTTTGGGATCATATTTTCTATTCCGCTATTTAATCAAAAACCTTTGGGGATCAGTTAAATTGGGGGATAGTCTGTGTTGGTACGTGTGAGAGAGATCCACCTTTCCAAGTTGTTGAGGTTCATCTCATACTTCTGAAGGTTTGAGGGTGCTGCCTGTTCCATACTCCCCCTACTCCTAGCCTTTTAGGGGTACAAACAATAGTAATTGGGGCCTAGTGTGGTTGTGTACGTGTGATATACATACACTTTTTTGGGATCATATTTTCTATTCCGCTATTTAATCAAAAACCTTTGGGGATCAGTTAAATTGGGGGATAGTCTGTGTTGGTACGTGTGAGAGAGATCCACCTTTCCAAGTTGTTGGGGTTCATCTCATACTTCTGAAGGTTTGAGGGTGCTGCCTGTTCCATACTCCCCCTACTCCTAGCCTTTTAGGGGTACAAACAATAGTAATTGGGGCCTAGTGTGGTTGTGTACGTGCGAGATACATACACTTTTTTTGATCATATTTCCTACTCCGCTATTCAATAAAAACCTTTGAGGATCAATTGAATTGCGGGATAGTCTGTGTCGGTACGTGTGAGAGAGATCCACCTTTCCAAGTTGTTGGGGTTCATCTCATACTTCTGAAGGTTTGAGGGTGCTGCCTGTTCCATACTCCCCCTACTCCTCATCTAGCCTTTTAGGGGTACAAACAATAGTAATTGGGGCCCAGTGTGGTTGTGTACGTGTGATATACATACACTTTTTTGGGATCATATTTTCTATTCCGCTATTTAATCAAAAACCTTTGGGGATCAGTTAAATTGGGGGATAGTCTGTGTTGGTACGTGTGAGAGAGATCCACCTTTCCAAGTTGTTGGGGTTCATCTCATACTTCTGAAGGTTTGAGGGTGCTGCCTGTTCCATACCCCCCCTACTCCTCATCTAGCCTTTTAGGGGTACAAACAATAGTAATTGGGGCCTAGTGTGGTTGTGTACGTGCGAGATACATACACTTTTTTTGATCATATTTCCTATTCCGCTATTCAATAAAAACCTTTGAGGATCAATTGAATTGCGGGATAGTCTGTGTCGGTACGTGTGAGAGAGATCCACCTTTCCAAGTTGTTGGGGTTCATCTCATACTTCTGAAGGTTTGAGGGTGCTGCCTGTTCCATACTCCCCCTACTCCTCATCTAGCCTTTTAGGGGTACAAACAATAGTAATTGGGGCCCAGTGTGGTTGTGTACGTGTGATATACATACACTTTTTTTGGATCATATTTTCTATTCCGCTATTTAATTTAACTGGGCCTCCATGCGAGACCTGTGTGCCTTGTTGCGCTGTTTTGAGTACTCCACCAACATGGCCAGTGGCAATGACGCCGTTCTCAGCTTAACTATCCCACTTCTATGCCTCCTTGAAAAAACAATTCGGGCGATGATGGAAGAGGATGTGGCACAGGATGAGGAGGAGGAGGAGGATGAAGAGGTAACATTTCCAAGGCTTTCAGGGCAGTCATTCGCAAGGGGCTCCGAGGGTGGGTTCCTGCACACGCAAACGCCAGGGACGCAATTGTCCAGCAGGGGCACAGTTCTGGAGGATGAGGAGGATGAGGAGGAGGAGGAGCTGGAGGAGGAGATGGAACCATGTTCACAGCAGGGTGGCACCCAGGCCAGCTCATGGCCATCACTGGTGCGTGGCTGGGGGGATACAGAGGACACGGACGATACACCTCCCACAGAGGACAGCCTTTCGTTGCCTCTGGGCAGCCTGGCACACATGAGCGATTACATGCTGCAGTGTCTCCACAACGACCGCCGAGTTGCCCACATTCTAACTTGTGCTGATTACTGGGTGGCCACGCTGCTGGATCCCCGTTACAAGGACAACGTACCGTCCTTAATTCACTCACTGGAGCGCGATCGCAAGATGCGCGAGTACAAGCGCACGCTGGTAGACGCCATGCTGCTGGCATTCCCATCTGACAGCGGGGCCACAGTGGAAGCACAAGGCAGAGGAGGAGGAGGAGGAGGTCGCCAACGCAACCAGGGCACCGCCAGCACCTCAGAAGGCAGGGTTAGCATGGCCGAAATGTGGAAAAGCTTTGTCAGCACGCCACAACAAACAGCAGCACCAGCAGCTCAGATGGAACGTCTTAGCAGGAGGCAGCATTTTACCAACATGGTGGAGCAGTATGTGTGCACACGCCTACATGTAGTGAATGACGGGTCTGCCCCCTTCAACTTCTGGGTCTCCAAATTGGGCACATGGCTTGAGCTTGCCCTTTACGCCTTGGAGGTGCTGGCGTGCCCTGCAGCCAGTGTATTATCTGAACGGGTATTTAGCACGGCTGGGGGCGTTATAACAGACAAGCGCAGCCGCCTGTCCAGAGACAATGTGGACAAGCTCACGTTCATTAAAATGAACCAGGCATGGATCCCACGGGACTTTTCCGTACCTTATGCAGAATAGCAATGGATACCGACCTTACCCACCCATTGTTCCATTTTTGCTCTTTCTCACTCTTTTGGGGTGTACCCTCATTTAAAATTTTTGAAAAGAAGCAGTGTTGGCTACCTCGTCCTCCTCCTCAGGGCCAGATTAATGTAGGGGCTATTGGAGCTGCAGCTCCAGGCCCCTACCTTTTATATAGGCCCCGGGTTGGCCATATTCACTGTTACCGCTCTTCTGTCACTTGTAAACACAGAAGTCTGGCTTCTATGCTCGCTTCCCCAGGCAGCACCCTCAGAACCTCCCCACACAGCGTGAAGGCCGGACAAGGAGGGACAGTTGGCGATGCATGGATGTGTTTATGGGCTTCAGAGACAGCATCCCATGTTGAATTAGGCATGCATGGCTGCACCCTTCCTCCTCTGGGTGCATGGCAAGGCACGGCCCTTAAGGCCCTTCAAAATCCTCAGCACCAAGCCCATGATGCTGTTAATCCGGCCCTGGTCCTCCTCCACCGCCGCTTCCACCTACACCGCCCATAGGTGTGCGCAGCCTATTGCATTAAGGTGTGCACCCCAAAGTTGAAATACACATGCATGTGTTTGCCAGCAGGGAGAGTAATGTATCGGGGCCATGTACCTGTAGGCAAGGAGAAATAGAGCAGAGCAGGTCCCAGGGAGATCTTTCCCATCTCCTCACTGGCAATGCTATGTGCCCTAGGTGATTAGGGTGTGCCCAGGCACACCCAGCACACCCTGTGCGCACGCCTATGTCACCGCTAGGCTTGTGACGGTATCAGATTTTCATGCTGCGATTAATTGATTAAGGTTTTGCCACGGTATACGGTATTATCACGGTATTCTATTATTAAATTTAAATTATTAAATTTCCACCTCACTTCAATTTCATTGCTGAATTTAGGGGCTTTGGTTCACTTATGCACATTATTATATAGTCAGTCAGTACAGACTCTGTGAACCAGGCCTAAAATAGGTCATCAAGCAGTGTCTGGCCTAACTGGTGATAACTGGTTCTGGCGCTCGGCTCCGATCCGATGGCCTGGTCATTAAGAGGGCAAATCCTTGTGGTCAAGAAGTGGTTAAACCTGAAGGAGGTGTTGTTTATAAATTACTTTACTATTGCTTTAGGCCTGGTTCACATGTATGCGGGTTGGTGGTTCACATTTGCACAGGCATAGCAGCCCATTGATTTGAATGGGCTGCTATGCCCTCATTTTCCGCAGAAAAAAGGTGCATGCAGCATTTTTTTAAAATTCAGTGGCCTTGAAATCCATCCTGCTTTTGCACCATGCGACTAACCTGCAGTTCCTGCTCTGGCAAGCTTTCTGCATTTTTTGTATACGTGGGCACGGCATTTAAAAATAAACAGTTTGCGTGTGCAGCAACGGCAGGTAAGTCGCATGGTGCAAAAGAAGGATGGATTTCATGGCCACTGCATTTTTTTAAATTCTGCATGCACCTTTTTTCAGCTGAAAACGCAGGCATAGCAGCTCAAGCCCATTCACATCAATGGGCTGCTATGCCTGTGCAAATGTGGGCCCCCAACCCGCATACATGTGAACCAGGCCTAAAGCAATAGTAAAGTCATTAATTGGTTAAACCTGCAGGAGGACCGGTGTTTTTATCTATTAATGACTTTACTATTGCTTTAGGCCTGGTTCACATGTATGCGGGTTGGGGGCCCACATTTGCACAGGCATAGCAGCCCATTGATGTGAATGGGCTTGAGCTGCTATGCCTGCGTTTTCAGCTGAAAAAAGGTGCATGCAGAATTTAAAAAAATGCAGTGGCCATGAAATCCATCCTTCTTTTGCACCATGCGACTTACCTGCCGTTGCTGCACACGCAAACTGTTTATTTTTAAATGCCGTGCCCACGTATACAAAAAATGCAGAAAGCTTGCCAGAGCAGGAACTGCAGGTTAGTCGCATGGTGCAAAAGCAGGATGGATTTCAAGGCCACTGAATTTAAAAAAAATGCTGCATGCACCTTTTTTCTGCGGAAAATGAGGGCATAGCAGCCCGTTCAAATCAATGGGCTGCTATGCCTGTGCAAATGTGGGCCGCCAACCCGCATACATGTGAACCGCCAACCCGCATACATGTGAACCACCAACCCGCATACATGTGAACCAGGCCTAAAGCAATAGTAAAGTCATTAATAGATAAAAACACCGGTCCTCCTGCAGGTTTAACCACTTCTGGATCGCAAGGATTTGCCCCTTTAAAGACCAGGCCATCGGATCAGAGCGCCAGGACCAGTCATCACCAGGTAGGCCAGACACTGCTTGATGGCTATATAATAATGTAATGTGGGCTGCTAGGCGTGTGTGTGTGTATATATATATTTATTAGAGCTGCACGATTCTGGCCAAAATGAGAATCACGATTTTTTAGCTTGGAATAAAGATCACGATTCTCTCACGATTCTCTGTGTAACAAAAAAAAAAAAAATTGGGATAACTTTACTGTTACGTTTTTTTTTTTTTTTTTATTCATTAAAGTCTAATCATTGCGTTTGAAAGACTGCTGCGCAAATACAGTGTGACATAAAATATTACAACAATCGCCATTTTATTCTGTAGGGTCTCTGCTAAAAAAATATATAAAATGTTTGGGGGTTCTAAGTACTTTTCTAGCAAAAAAAAAACTGATTTTAACTTGCAAACAGCAAGTGTCAGAAAAAGATCCAGTCTTTAAGAGGTTAAACTTCCTTTCTCCCTGGCAGAGGGAAGGAAAAGATACAATGTAATCATTTTTGTTTATAGTTAGGAGACTTAATGCTGAAAGGTGTTAGCTGAGTGAGTGAATGAGTCATCCAGCTCACTGAAATGTATCAATTCACAAGTCAGGCAGACTTGACAGAGAAACTCGGTATTTTAAAAATGCCACAATAACAATACCGTGGCTATGCAATACCGCGATATATCGAATTACCGAAAACCGGCATATGTCTAGTCACCGCCACATCCACCACCACCTCAACCTCCCTCCTACTCCATATGGGCCTCGTCCTTCAGAGATGAAGAAGAACATTGTTTTATTTTTCTGTTTTTTTTTGTTGTTTTAAGTTATTTCCCTATCCACATTTGTTTGCAGAGCACTTGCCATGCTCTTAATTACGTTTTGCTGCCATTTGCAGCACTCTAGCCCTTTCCTTTGGTGTTTTAGAGCCATTTTAGTGCCTTAAAGTTCGGGTCCCCATTGACTTCAATGGGGTTCGGTGTCCGGGAAAAGTTCGGTAAAAGTCCGGGACACGGACCCGGACTTTTTTTTAAAGTTCGGCCGAACCCGTCGAACACGGACATCTAGGTGTTCGCTCAACCCTAGTTATCAGTATTACACTATGGGCTTGCCCGGTTTTATGTTCCCTAACATATGTACATGAGTGGAGCTGCCGATCTGAGCTGACCCAGGAGTACTGCTGGCCTATTGGTTTTTTGGAGTGTTAGATTGCGGCCGATCCATTGTTTCCATTAAGGGGAGGATCGATCCAGGATTGCTCGGTATGAGAGGAGTATATAAGCCTAGTACAAGTAGTGTTAAGGTGAGAGGCCAATCTTTAAGGTGGTGGTCGTGAGTGCACTAAGAGCACCTGTTTCTTCAATCAGAATGTTTTGATTCACCTTCATCTCACGGGCATTGCATGGACTATCATTTCTCCTATTATTTATGCTGTTTCATTACCATTATTATCTTGATGCGAATACAAGCGCTGCACTATATATTTGAACATCTGTAGCATGTATAGATCTTGCTACAGCAAAAATTCAATTTCTAAAGAAAAAAATAAAAAGTCAAATCCCATTTAAAATGACTCGCGGTTACAATTGCTGGCTCCCGGATATTAAAAAAAATGTAAAAAAAATAAATGGCGTGGGGTCCCCCTTCCCCAGTCCATACAAGGCCCTTAGGATCTTGTATGGGTTTTTGTAAATTCTTTATTCAAGAAAGGCATTCATTACAATCAATAATAAAGAATTTACCTTTCCCCTTCTCCCCCCTTCCCTCTCCTCCCCTTCACTTCCCTTTCCCCGCCTCCCCTTCCTTCTTCTTCTCCCTCCCCCCTTACCCAGAGGCGTAACTAGAACCTTCAGGGCCCCGGTGCAAGAAACCATGAAGGGCCTGGCGGACCCCTGGCCGGGGCCCTTCCCTTCAAGCCTGGGACTCTTCCCACTGATCTTTGGACCCTTTACTCTCGTTGCGGGGCCCTTTATCACGGTCCGGCAGCGGGACCCTTTCACAAGTCCTGCAAAGACAGCAGAACAGAAGTGAACTGGATAGGAGGAGTGGTGGGGGCAGCATACAGAGGAATCAATCTCCTCCATTTTCCTCCTGCAGCTACAGGAGGAAAAAGGAGGACAGTGATTTCTCTACATGCTGCCCCTCCTATCCAGGTGTACAGGGGAGCCGCACAGGCCCTCTGGAGCATGGGGCCCGGTTGCAATCGCACCCCCCTGCAACCCCTGTAGTTACGCCCCTGCCCTTACCTCCTCCCCTCCTCCCCCCCTCCCTTCCTTCCTTCCGTTCTTCTCCCCTCCTCCCCCCCCTTCACCCTTCCACCCACTATAAATACTTCCCTCTTTCCCCTATTCCTGCTACTCTCCCCCTTCCACTACCCTCCCTCCCATAGTTCCCCTCTCCTCTCCCCCCCCCCTTGTCCCCCTCCTCCTTTTCCGTTCTCCTTCTTGAAGACCATTGTCATGCCAACTGACTGGCTCCATACTTGCAGTACCTCGGTTTATTGAATGTACCACCTTGTATAATAACGCAACTTGATGTCCATGTCCATGTGACACTGCACTTTTCTTATGCTGTATGTTATTATGTTTTGTATTACCTTAATACTTAATAAAAAACTTTAATGGAAAAAACAAAAAAAATAATAAAGAATTTACAAAAACCCATACAAGATTCTAAGGGCCTGGTATGGACTGGGGGAGGGGGACCCCACGCCATTTATTTTTTTACATTTTTTCATATCCGGGAGCCGGCAATTGTAACCGCGAGTCGTTTTAAATGATATTTTCAATAATAAAACAACATCTCGAGATAAACAGAACAACATCTGAGTACATGAAATGAATAGGCTATATGAGCTAATCTGGTCGGTAAAACAGGTAATCTACAGAGAGGAATAACAGCTAACCCGTAAACCTGTCACACAAGAGCTGTCTCTGGTTCACACTTTGTAATTGAGTGTAGAGATTGGAAGTACAGCGGTGTGTCCCGGAGGCGGTCCCCGTCTCCACCGGCATCTGTCTTGCGGCCGGTACACGGGAACGAAGAAGCTCGCTCCAAGGAACGAGCGACCATGGCTTCACCATGAGGTCATCTTGACTGCAAGCATGCCCATGAGTCTGGTATGGGTTTTAAGGGGAGCCCCATGCCAAAATGAAAACAAAAAACAGAGTGGGGTCCACCAAAATCCATACAAGACCCTTATCAGGCCCGCAGCCTAGCCAGGAAAGGGGAGGGAACGAGTGAGCGCCCCCCTCCTTAACCATACCAGGCCACATGCCCTCAACATGGGGACATGGTCCTCTTCCCGACAACCCTGGGCTACGGTTGTCAGGGTCTGCGGGTGGGGGGCTTACACAATTCCTGGAAGCTGAAAACATCCCAGTTCTTGCATGGCCAGCATACTCAGCGGACATGTCACCCATTGAGCATGTTTGGGATGCTCTGGATCTGCGATACGACAGCGTGTTCCAGGTCCTGCCAATATCCAGCAACTTCACACAGCCATTGAAGAGGAGAGGACCAACATTCCACAGGAACCAATCACCAACCTGATCAACTCTGTGGCAAGGAAATGTGTTGCACTGCGTGAGGCAAATGGTGGTCACACCAGATACTGACTGGTTTTCGGACCCCTCCCCCCCCAATACATTAAAACTGCACATTTTAGAGTGGCCTTTTAGTCTCCATTCACACTGGTATGACTTGTTAGGTGACTTGGTCAGCCTGACAAGTCACGCACCGTCGCGTCCCATAGTGTAGTACAGGACCAGTTCTAATAGGAGTGACACAAGTCGCTCCGACTTAGAAAAAGGGTTCTGTACTACTTCGGGGCGACCTGGAGCGACTTGCATAGACATTCATTTTATGAAGTCCGTGCAAGTCGTGCCAAAGTCGCGGTTCACGCGACTTCACAGGTCACCCCCTAAGTCGGAGCGACGTAGTGTGAACCAATGCTTATTGTGGCCAGCCTAAGGCACACCTGTGCAATAATCATGCTGTCCAATCAGCATCTTGATATGCCACACCTGTGAGGTGGATGGATTATCTCAGCAAAGGAGAATTGATCACTAACACAGATTTACACAGATTTGTGAACAATATTTGAGAGAAATCGGCCTTTTGTGTACATAGAAAAAGTCTGAGATCTTTGAGTTCAGCTCATGAAACATGGGGGCAAAAACAAAAGTGTTGTGTTTATAATTTTGTTCAGTGTTTAACCCATAGTTTGTAGACAATATAACTTTCACACAAAACCAATTATATACACTTATTGGGATTTCCATTTACAATTTTTTTAAATTCTTTTTTATTAAAATTTAGAAAAGACATAACAATAATACAAAACAATCAAAAACACAGGTAGTACTCCTGAAATAAGCATAATAAAAAGCAATAAAAGACCCAAAGGATTTCATATACACCACAATATATACAGTATATAATTATCAACATATAATAAACAATTATAGAAAAAAAAGAATACATTTTGACCTAAATTTATGAAGAAATTTTATTTTATTGGATATATTTTGCAACAGAAATGAGAAAATATGGTTTCTTTTTTGTTTTTCAAAATGCTTGGTCTTTTTTTTATTTATATAATATAACAAATAAAAAAACCTAGTCGGGATCAAATACCACCAAAAAAAGTGATAAAAATGTAATTTGGGTACAGTGTTGCATGACTGCGCAGTTGTCAGTTAAAGTAGCGCAGTGCTGAACAGCAAAAAAAATGCCCTGGTCATTAAAGTGGGGGGGGGGGGGGGGGGGGGAGACACCTTCCAGAGCTGAAGTGGTCAAACGTAAGCTTTAACATAATAAAATAAGTGTGATTTTTATTTGTTTGTTGGGGTGGTGGTGTTATTGATTGCTCTGTGTTTGTCCACATTAGGTGCGGAGACATCTCAACAGGAGGAGAGCCCTGGAGGAATTTCTTCTATAACTTCAACAGGATCCAGATCTGTATGTATCAGACTTCACCCTTTTCATTTATAATGAGTTCCCACATAAGGGCACATTTTACATGCGTTAGGTGCAGAGTCTTTGGAAAATGTCAATGGGCCGCCCAGCATGCACCTTTTTAACCAAGTGGCCTGTACAGGCACAATCACATACCTGAACATCCTTGGTGTCTTCCGGGTTCATGCACCCCCTGCCCGACTCCTGCTGTGATTGGACACAGCGGAATTTTGCTAGCAGCTTTCAGTCATGACTGACACCTGCTGTGTCCAATCACTGCCCAGAGCTCTGTGTTGACAGTCAACAAACAATACAATTCAATGGAGGTTTCTGGAGAACCCGAAAGCACTACATTTAAATTCCATTGGCGGCAAAAGAGACCTACAGGTGGAGCCACATGTCGAACCCCCTGAATGAAGAGTGCATGGCTAGGGGTCACTGAAAGAAGATTGACCTGGCCCTTGATGGTACTCAGGGCCAACTTCTGATTATTGCCCCGTTGAAGAAAGGTTAAGATCCGAGCCACAGAAAAGGATCGAGGATGAGTGTCAATAGACTTACAACAAGGAAGGTACGCTTTCCACGTACGATGGTATCTCTTGCTGGAAGACGACTTCCTCGCCTTCACCATAGTAGGGATCACTGATCCAGACCTCTATCCCTCAGTACCTGGCTTTCAATAGCAAAGCTATTAAAAACCAGTGACTGTAAAGCAGGATGGTAGATAAGTTCTTGGGACAACTGGTCTTCTCTGAGAGGAAGCCCCCAAGGGACGTTTACGGGCACCAGGATGATTGGAAGATTCTCGCTTTTGATTTCTCAAAGGAGCTGCAGAAGAAGCCTGAACGAAGGATAGTACTGGCCTTACCATGGCCCTTACAGGCATAATCACGTACCCGTACATCCTCGGTGTCTTCCGGGTTCGTGCCTGCCCCCCCCCCCTCCTTGCCCGACCCCTGCTGTGATTGGACACAGCTGGATTTTGTTAGCAGCTTTCAGTCATGGCTGACACCTGCTGGGTCCAATCACAGCCCAGAGCTCTGTGTTGCCAATTAACAAACAATACAATACAATTGAGGTTTCTGGAGAACCGAAAGCACTAAATTTAAATTCCATTGGCGGCAAAAGAGACCTACAGGTGGAGCCACATGTCGAACCCCCTGAATGAAGAGTGCATGGCTAGGGGTCACTGAAAGAAGATTGCCATGGAAAACACCTGGCCCTAGATGGTACTCAGTGCCAACTTCTGATCAATGCCCTGTTGAAGAAAGGTTAAGATCCGAGCCACAGAAAAGGATCGAGGATGAACGTCAATCGACTCACATCAAGAAATGTATGCTTTCCACGTACAATGGTATCTCTTGCTGGAAGATGACTTCCTCGCCTTCACCATAGTAGGGATCACTGATCCATACAAACCTCTATCCCTCAGTACCTGGCTTTCAATAGCTAAGCTATTAAAAACCAGCGACTGTAAAGCAGGATGGTAGATCAGCCCTTGGGACAACTGGTCTTCTCTGAGAGGAAGCCCCCAAGGGACGTTTATGGCCACCAGGATTAATGGAAGATCCTCACTCTTGATTCCTCAAAGGAACTGCAGAAGAATCCTGAGCCGAGGATGGTACTGGCCTTACCGTGGACGCCTGTGGAGACTGCCAGAGGAACTGGTGATCACGCTACAAACCTCAGTATCCTCCCCCCTCTTTTTTCCCAATTCCTTTTCCCTACCTTTTTCTTCTCCTCTCTCTACTCTACATCTTCCCCTGTCTTTACTTTCCGATAAAAAGGAAAGGGTAAAAATTTAGATTCCAAATTTAGTATGACCTATGGACAAAACAAAGAACAAAATTCCGTCTAAGCAGAACTTTTAAGGGCAGTGAATGAAATAGGTATAATCCAAAGAGTATATATAACAGAGTAAAGAAAAAGAAGAAAATCTCAAAAAAATACAAAATGTATTTACATAAAGTACATAAGACCATTCTTGAACCTAGAGACAGTCTCCGGGATTATTAAAACAATATCCTGCAGTTAAACAATTGCATACAAAACACCTAACAGTAGGGAAGAGCAATGTTCTGAGACATAGGTAGCTGAGACCCAACGCGTTTCTAAAACAGCGAGGTCAATTTCTTCCTCAGTGGTCTATACAAGCATAGCTATGTATACATGTCTTCACAAGATGTTTGGAATAATGAAAAACCGCATATAGTAAAAACCCAAGAAGGAATAATTCATGCAAGGCTGAGGTCAATCAGTTCCAGAGTGGGTCGCAATCTAGGATTCAACCACCCAGTGTCCACAAGGGGCAGAAGTGAGAGACCTCCAACAGTATATAAGATGTTATATCTCCCACAGATAGAAGAATAGGGGGGATAGGTAGAACAATTCAGAGGGGTCCAGAGGGTTGAACCAGCAATTTCTGCTCTTCCATGTAGGACCTGATGGGGAGCAACGCATAGAGAGTGACCACACTCTTCCAAGGAGAGATGAACAAAACAAATGTTCTTCTGACAGAAATGCATGTTTACATGGCCATGTTGATTTTATGCATTTATAGTGCCTTTTGGCTGTCATTGCTATGTTCTTGATTATTCACTTTGTAGCAGGATTTCCAGGCATTGGACCTGATGTGGGTCTGCCATGGTTACTGGTAACACCTTAAGCCCATTTAAGCTCAATACCCAAGTGTGAGATTGGAGACAATGACCATTCTGGCATCTTTGGTTTGTTTTGTTTATTTGATAATGGGGATGGGAGAAGGGAATGAGTGGGACACTCCTCTGGCTCAACTAGGTACAACTGGGACACTTTGTAGAAAAATGCCTTTTAGCGCTGTCTTGACGCCGGCTGGATGTCAACCAACGCTTGCTGGTGCTTGAAAAACACTGACTTACGGTACTGTACTTGAACATGACTTCTGACACTCTGGTCAGCTCAAAAGTCCTCGACTGCACTGAGGTTTGACTCCTGAAGCTTGAGTTAGCTCAAAAGTCCTGGATACAGCTCCCTCCAGTCCTTCCTGACTGAGGTAGCATTCTGTAACTGCTTGTGCTGCTGCAACTCTCAACGCTGTACACTGCACATGCATGCTGTACACTTTAACACTTCAGGGCCCAACCGCTGACGCCCCCTTTGCACTTCAGGGTCCTCTCACTAGGCACTCTCTCTACACTTCAGGGTCCTCTCACTAGGCACCCCCTCTATACTTCTGGATCCTCTCACAGGCACCCTCTCTACACTTCAGGGTCCTCTCACTAGGCACCCCCTTTACACTTTAGGGTCCTCTCACTAGGCACCCCCTATACACTTCAGGGTCTTCTTACTAGGCACCCCCTCTACACTTCAGGGTCCTCTCACTAGGCGCCCCCTTTACAATTCAGGGTCCTCTCACTAGGCACCCCCTCTACACTTCAGGGTCCTCTCACTAGGCACCCCCTCTACACTTCAGGGTCCTCTCACTAGGCACCCCCTCTACACTTCAGGGTCCTCTCACTAGGCACCCCCTTTACACTTCAGGGTCAACAATGGAACCCCCTTTACACTGGCTCCTGCACCGGCTAGCTAGCTCCCTTATCCCTGTGAGCTTCACTGGAGTGGTCCCCTCTCACTAGGCAGACACCCAGGGGCAGTTTGCAGTACTCACGAACTGGGAATACTTTCCTGAAACTGGACCCCTCTCAGCTCTGCTGGTCCTCGGCACACCGGATCCCCTCCGCAGCACAGTCCAGCCCTCCGTCCCCCCAGGCAAGCCGCCTGGGACACCCGATCCTTCTGACAGGAGGAGAAACAGCCGTACTCTCCCTTCTGGGACTCTGTTTACTACCAAAGACGCTGCGTCATGTGCTCCCCTCAAACTTATACCCACTCCCAGAATGCTGTGCGGCAGAATCTGCCTTTCTGGGGTAGATACAGGCCTGAATGTGCCATTGGCTGCGTTTCCTCCACTGCCCAATGAGAACCTTCTCATGGAGCACAGTGGGGAGACTCCCCAGTCTTAACAGCCACACCTGGGAGACATGACAGCCCAGCTGAAAATCATGGCCCTGCTGATAAGCAGACAAGGCCCACTATACTTTTCCTAGCACCTACCTTGTAGGGTGTTACCACTTTATTTTCCCATTTTGTATGTACCTTGTAAGCTACATTGAACTTTAAACAAAAGTTTTAATGGTAAAAAAAAATATATAAAAAGAAGGTAAAGCGTCTCTTTACCCCCACGCTCCTATGCAAAGGCGAATGGATACGTAGGTCGCACACACATATGCAAACGGTTTTCGAACCACACATGTGAGGTATCGCCACGAACGTAATAGCGAGAGAAATAATTCTAGCAACAGACCTCCTGTGTAATTCCTAACTGGTAACCTGTAAAGGCTTTTAGAACATTGCATGTGGAGATTTTTAGGCACCGTAGTTTGGCGCCGTTCTACAGGCCCATACAATTTTAAAGCGTGACATGTTTGATATCTCTTTACTCATCACATTGTCTTTTATATTTTACCAAACAATTGTGTATTGTATTTGTTTTTGCACATTAAGATGTATTTTTTTCCAAAAAACATATTTTTTTTTCTTTCATCAAGCCAGGTGATACTGACCACAATGACACAATAAACAATGGTAAAGGGGAACGTAGGAGGCCTCCTGCAGATGTTTCTTCATCAGGCAAATCAAGTAAGCCAAGCCAATCACCACTTCCTCCATACCAGATCAGCATCTTCTCGAGGTGCGCTGAAAGTCATTACACCTGGCTTGCTGACAGCCTGAAGGCAGATGACCGCATGAGATCGCTTGTCATCAAAACAGTCTCCATAACTAATAATTGCAAAACGTTCACATCAGGACTGCTAACATGCCAGTTCGGCATTCTGTATCACACGGAAAATCATGGAAGACTCAACATTACCAACGTCACAAATTCCCTGTATGACAGTGAGCTCCGGGACATGTCAAATCACCTTGGTGAGTGATCATTATCTTAGCAATCTGAATCCCCCAAGTTTATCCAACCTTAAAGACCTACCAATCATTATGGTAGAGCTAAAGTATACAGTATGCAGTGTACATATATATATATATATATATATATATATATATATATATATATATATACAGTGCCTTGCAAAAGTATTCGGCCCCCTTGAACTTTGCGACCTTTCGCCACATTTCAGGCTTCAAACATAAAGATATAAAACTGTAATTTTTTCTGAAGAATCAACAACAAGTGGGACACAATCATGAAATGGAACGAAATTTATTGGATATTTCAAACTTTTTTAACAAATAAAAAAAACTGAAAAATTGGGCGTGCAAAATTATTCTTCCCCCTTAAGTTAATACTTTGTAGCGCCACCTTTTGCTGCGATTACAGCTGTAAGTCGCTTGGGGTATGTCTCTATCAGTTTTGCACATTGAGAGACTGAAATTTTTGCCCATTCCTCCTTGCAAAACAGCTCGAGCTCAGTGAGGTTGGATGGAGAGTGTTTGTGAACAGCGGTTTTCAGTTCTTTCCACAGATTCTCGATTGGATTCAGGTCTGGGCTTTGACTTGGCCATTCTAACACCTGGATATGTTTATTTGTGAACCATTCCATTGTAGATTTTGCTTTATGTTTTGAATCATTGTCTTGTTGGAAGACAAATCTCCGTCCCAGTCTCAGGTCTTTTGCAGACTCCATCAGGTTTTCTTCCAGAATGGTCCTGTATTTGGCTCCATCCATCTTCCCATCAATTTTAACCATCTTCCCTGTCCCTGCTGAAGAAAAGTAGGCCCAAACCATGATGCTGCCACCACCATGTGTGACAGTGGGGATGGTGTGTTCAGGGTGATGAGCTGTGTTGCTTTTACGTCAAACATAACGTTTTGCATTGTTGCCAAAAAGTTTGATTTTGGTTTCATCTGAGCAGAGCCCCTTCTTCCACATGTTTGGTGTCTCCCAGGTGGCTTGTGGCAAACTTTAAACGACACTTTTTATGGATATCTTTAAGAAATGGCTTTCTGCTTGCCACTCTTCCATAAAGGGCAGATTTGTGCAGTATACGACTGATTGTTGTCCTATGGACAGAGTCTCCCACCTCAGCTGTAGATCTCTGCAGTTCATCCAGAGTGATCATGGGCCTCTTGGCTGCATCTCTGATCAGTCTTCTCCTTGTATGAGCTGAAAGTTTAGAGGGACGGCCAGGTCTTCGTAGATTTGCAGTGGTCTGATGCTCCTTCCATTTCAATATTATCGCTTGCACAGAGCTCCTTGGGATGTTTAAAGCTTGGGAAATCTTTTTGTATCCAAATCCGGCTTTAAACTTCTCCACAACAGTATCTCGGACCTGCCTGGTGTGTTCCTTGTTCTTCATGATGCTCTCTGCGCTTTAAATGGACCTCTGAGACTATCACAGTGCAGGTGCATTTATACGGAGACTTGATTACACACAGGTGGATTCTATTTATCATCATTAGTCATTTAGGTCAACATTGGCTCATTCAGAGATCCTCACTGAACTTCTGGAGAGAGTTTGCTGCACTGAAACTAAAGGGGCTGAATAATTTTGCACGCCCAATTTTTCAGTTTTTTATTTGTTAACAAAGTTTGAAATATCCAATATATTTCATTCCACTTCATGATTGTGTCCCACTTGTTGTTGATTCTTCTCAAAAAATTACAGTTTTATATCTTTTTGTTTGAAGCCTGAAATGTGGCAAAAGGTTGAAAAGTTCAAGGGGGCCGAATACTTTCGCAAAGCACTGTATATATATATACAATATCTCACAAAAGTGAGCACAACCCTGACATTTCTGTAAATATTTTATTCTATCTTTTCATGTGACAACACTGAAGAAATGACACTTTGCTACAATGTAAAGTAGTGAGTGTACAGCTTGTATAACAGTGTAAATTTACTGTCCCCTCAAAATAACTCAACACACAGCCATTAATGTCTTAACCACTGGCAACAAAAGTGAGTACACCCCTAAGTGAAAACATGACATGAAAAGATATACCGTAATAAAATATTTACAAAAATGTGAGGGGTGTACTCACTTTTGTGAGATACTGTATATCCTTTGACTTCGGGTGGTTATACTGAGATGGCATCACTCTGGTACTGTTTTTAGAGGAGGCAATCAACTCTCTTGTAAAAGCAATCCTAGCGGCTAACTAGCCTCTAGATTGCTTTTGCAAGCAGCTGGAGGGGACGTCCCGCCCCTTCTACTGCCTTCCGTGGCTTTCTCTGGCTCTCCCGTCCCACTGGAAGACCCGAGCGAACAGCTGGTGCGTCCGCCAACTGATCATAGAGCCAAAAAATACCCAGGTCGGCTTTGATTGGCTTTGGGCTATGGTAACCCGGAAGCATTCATCTGACAGTGTGAGTGAACAGTGTCCCATCTTTGATATCAGAGGGATAAATGATGCCCCATTGTTGGTGTCAGTGGCAGTAATAGTGCCCCAAGGGCCAGATAAAGGCAAGCAAGGGACCCATCAAGCCCTCAAGCTGCAGTTTGGGGACAACTGGTGTACAGGATGAAGAACACCTTGAGTCTCTATGGCATGTGGTGTTCTGACCCCCGAAATAGGTAGGACGTTTTGTGTTTTCCTGCTGTGAACTAATTTTATCATTAAAAGATTTTGGAATCTTGGATGTTTATTTGGCACTCTCTTTTAGAATGTATATACAGGGATTCTCAACTCTGGGTTAGCCTCTCCCCAATGGGAGACCATGTTTTGTGGAGAGCTGCCAAACCAGAGTTATTGTGACCAGTAGTAATTTGATGGACCCATCGATAATTTGTACCGGATGCCTTGTTTTTTCCTTTCTTTAGTCTACCATTAATGTCATCCCAGGACCAGAACTCTCCAGGGTCCCAGATCAGGTCTTCCATTTTTTTTTGCTTTAAATTGAGCTACACGCCAATAACGTTTTCTTTTTTTACTTTTTCTAAGTATAATTAACCCAGTTTTTTCTCTGTTCCAGGAAAAGAAAATGTGATTGTGGTAGCTGATGACTTGAAGAGCAGCGGGCCTGAAGATAAGGAGGGGCTACTGAGACACCAGCCCAGTATTAGTGAATATACCAAGGATTTGTTCTTATTCACAGAAAAGGAGAAAGACACAAGAAATTTGGAGACAATAAAAGAAATTATACGGAGACGTAAGTTTTCACATAGAATTGTTCATGCTGTGTATAACCAGATACAGCGTCCTCCATCCTACTGCCAAAATACCAAATATCTGCTCTATGATTTTAGAAAAAAAACAGAAACGACATAGAAAGTTCATTGAAATTGATTTTCTTTTCAAAATTTACAATAGAAATTTTGACAAAATTAGCCCCAATTTGTCATTCCGACCACGTAGGTGAAATCCACTTTGGAAAAAACAAAAGCAACGTTCCCATGTTGACACCAATGCTTTTTGCTGAATTGAAGTATTGACCAAATTTCCACCAAAACATCATCGAAAATTGTCAATTTTGTTAAATTCCTCCAGAAACCTTTTTACTCAGCACAAGAACTACTAAAGCCCCGTACACACGCGTCGTAAATCGGCAGGGAATTTTCAGCCAACGTCCGATCTGCCGATTTTCGGCTTGTTAATATGATGCTTCCGCAACCAACTCCGACTTTTCGGCCAAAAAAAACCTGGTGTGCAGACTATAAAATTTTTGTTGGCCATCAACATAACGACCGATTTTCGTGCAGTCAGTACAGATTTCGACAGGGAAAAATCTGATGAGCAAGACTGGGCATGCTCAGAGAAGAAAAAACACAAAGAAAACAAACCAACACATGACATCACTTCTGAAGTAGATTTTTGTTGGGTGAGAAAATTTGTGTGCAGTCTAGGCACATTCCAACCAACAAAACACAACTTGGACAAAAGTCGGACGATCGGTCGGCCGATAATCGTTGCGTGTGTACGGGGCATTACTGAGATATACTGCTAGACCAAAGGCATTGAGGCAGCCCCTGCAGTAAGTGCTTTTGGATATTTCTGATTCAGGTTTATATTATCAAGGAACATTGGCAGCAGAACATTGGCAATTAGGTGATACCTGATGTATGGTAGCGGTTTAGGGAAAGACCTTTTTCCTGGTGTTGAATGATAATGATCCTTGTGCAGAAAGTGAGGTTTGCACTGAATTTACTTTGTAGGATGAGGTTGGAAAACCTTGACAAGAGCCCTGACCTAAGACTGACAGAACCCCTTTTGGATGAATTGCAGCAAGCAGTGGGAACTCACTTTCAGTGCTTAACCACTTCAATACCGGGCACTTTCACCCCCTTCCTGCCCAGGCCAATTTTCAGCTTTTAGCGCTGCTGCATTTTGAATGACAATTGCGCGGTCATGCAACACTGTACCTACACCAAATTTATGTCAGTTTTTCCCCACAAATAGAACTTTATTTTATAAATAGATACGTTTTTCCTACACTGATAAGCACTGATGAGGCCGCACTGACGGGCACTGATGGTGTGGCACTGATGAGGGGGCACTGATATGCAGCACTGATGGGCACTGATATGTGGTACTGATAGGTAGCACTGATATGCAGCATTAGCGGCACTGATGGGCACTGATAGGCAGCACTGATGGGCACTGATAGGTGGCACTGATGGGCACTGATAGGCAGCACTGATAGGTGGCACTGATGGGCACTGAAAGGGCACTGGTGGACAGCACTGATAAATTGCAATGATGGGCACTGGTGGGCGGCACTGATACATGGCAATCATTGGCAGCTCTGATCAGGGCCGTTGCTAGACTATTTTGCACCCTGGGCAAGACCAGCTACGTGCGCACACCCCCCCCCCCCTCCAAAATAAAAAATAAGTGTACACATTGCCACCATTCTTGTACATAATGCCCCCTTCTAACACTACACTCTGCTACAACCCCTTCCTGCACACACTGCCCCTCTTTAACCTCCCACACCCCTTTATATAAAAAGTGCCCCCCCCCCTCTCTAGAGGTGACATCCACCGAGGATGAGGAGGTGACAGGAGAGGAATGTCTCACTAGCCATGGCTGCGCCCTAGGCGGCCGCCTAGTTTTCCTAGTGGTAGCACCGGCCCTGGCTCTGATGTGGAGGGCACAGAAAGGGTCCCTGAGCCCTGATTGCCATCCCTGGTGGCCATGGGTGGGCATCCCTGGTGGTCATGGGTGGGCATCCCTGGTGGCCATGGGTGGGCAATCCCTGGTGGCTCTAGCGGCACCCCCCCCCCAAGGGTCTGCACTGGTAATCAATGCTCTGATTACCAGCACAGACTCCCCTCCTCCTGTCAGGAGAGCTGCCGATTGGCTCTCCTCTACTTGTGCCTGTCAGGCATGAACTGAGGAAAGCCGATCAATGGCACTTCCTATTTACTATGTGACCAGCTGTGATTGGATACGTCATTAGGCTCTTTACCGGGATCGGAGATGCGGTGAGTCAGAGTGACACACCGCAGGACTGATCCCCGCTCTGCGCGCCCCCACACGGTCTAACCTGCTGGACATCACATAACGGCCAGTCAGAATAGTGCAACCACTTTGCCACCGTCATTTTGCTATATGGCGGGCGGCAAGTGGTTAAAGTGGACCTTCACCCTAATATAAGAGTCACATTTCCCTTCCCCATAGTTGGATTTTATTTTATTTTTTTTTTTTATATTTAAGATTCTTTATTTGTGTTGCAAAGTAGCACTTCTGCATTTCTCAACTGGACGAGAATGAGGTTTGTGTGACTGAGTAAAACTGAGAACTCATTGCTACTTCAAAGTGTTATCATCCCCAACATATGACAGAAAACACAAATCCAAAAAGAGAATAAGAGACTTTAAAATATATCTTCTCAATGGCATACACATGTAACTTGGCAGAAAATACATTTTGATAAAAACACTTTTATTACATAAAACATTTAGGAACAATGTCAAAGAAACACACTTATTCAATTAAAGTTACAAATTTATTATACACAGATCAGCTCTATCAGTCTGCGTGTTTCACGGGACTTCTGCTTCCTCAGGACATTAGATATAGCTGTTCTTGTATCGATAAGGTAAAAGGGTGATAATCCATTTAAAAAAAAAGATAACAAACATTGACACATAATATGAATAAAGCTGTCTGGTTTATATCCCATGGGGAAAAAAAAAAACAAAAAACACAACCATACCTACAGCCCACATACTGTATATAAGAACCCAGAAAAAAGACGTGTTTTGTGGGACTTCTGCTTCATCAGAACATCAGGTATAGCTGTTCTTGTACAGAAAAGACTGAAACATAGTCTAAAAAAGAAAACAGACATTGGCACATAAAATGAATAAGAGGCAAGGGGGAAAAAACACAACCATACCTTCAACCGACATATATAAGAACCCACCTATCATAGGTAGAGCTACATAAAGAACAAGAAGACATGTCCCAAACCAATGGGCGTAGCACTTGAGCTTTCACTACTGAGCTCAATTACTAAGCCTATTGGAACATGTCTTCTTGTTCTCTTTGTAGCTCTACCTATGATAGGTGGGTTCTTATATATGTCGGTTGAAGGTATGGTTGTGTTTTTTCCCCCTTGCCTCTTATTCATTTTATGTGCCAATGTATGTTATCTTTTTTAGACTATGTTTCAGTCTTTTCTGTAAAAGAACAGCTATACCTGATGTTCTGATGAAGCAGAAGTCCCACAAAACACGTCTTTTCTGTACAAGAACAGCTATATCTGATGTCCTGATGAAGCAGAAGTCCCACAATACACGTCTTTTCTGTACAAGAACAGCTATACCTGATGTCCTGATGAAGCAGAAGTCCCACAAAACATGTAGACTGATAGAGCTGATCTGTCTATATTACATTTGTAGCTTTAAATGTATGAGTATGTAAGCAGGTGCAGTATACTTTCTCCACTGCAAGTGGTGCTCTACCGCCGCAGCACTGTTGCTGGAGAGAAAGTGAAGAGGAACAGGGTTCCTCTATGGTTTCCTGGGTCACTGAAAAGATATCTTATTGGATGCTGCTGCTCCATGGGGCTCTGGCAGCCATCTTGCATTAGGCAGAGCCCATTTAAGGCTCTTGCTCCCAGTTTTGACATTTTTCTGTAGATCTTTCCGATTGGGCACGAGATGGCCATGCCACATCCTGCCCTCTTTACATTCAGTCCAGCTGAGCATTGCTCCATTCACACCATAAGTGTATCTGGTTGGTCGGCCCTCCAGCAGGGCTTTGTTTTGAACTGTTACTGCATTATTTTAATACAATTTCTCTATTGCACCTGACTGTGTGACTTATTGCCACAGCATCACACTACACCCCGCCTATGAGTGTTTCTTGTGACATTGCTTATATGCAATAAAAGTGTTTTTATCAAAATTTGATGTTTTTCATCAAGTAATGTGTACACCACTAGCAAGGTATATTTAAAGTCCCAATGGTCTCTTTTTGGATTTTTTGTTTACTAACGTTTGTATTTCCCTGCCCACTTTCTGAATTCTGCATATGTGCAGATGCGCCGAAGCACTTGGGGTCTCAAGTGAGACATGATACATATCTGTGCATGCACAGGTTCCATGATCATCAGCACAGGTGTAGGCAGGGCCGGCCCTACCATGGGTCCCACTGGGTTCATTGGACCCAGGCAGAACTTGAAGAGGGGCAGGAAATTGACTCCCAAGATTTTTTTTTCAGCAGTTTTGTGTGTCATCAGTTTGCGGCATGTTACGGGAGGCATTTCCCCATCTCATACTGCCGCCTTTAGTGCAAACTGATGAGTATAAGGAGGCAGAGCGTCTACTCCGGGGAACGTTCCTCATGTGATCGTGGTGTGCGCAATGATGTCAGACATCAGCGCTTTCCATCTCAAGCAGGGCAGGCTGGATCTTCTAGGGCGGTGGGTGCAGGAGACACAGGAGTGACAGGAGGACTGAGGACAGACAGTGGGTATTTGGTGGACCGGTTCGGTGGTGAGTTATGGAAGAAGATAACAGTTTATATAATATTTTCTACATGTTACATTTATATAAAATAATAAATGGGGTACCTTTTGTTGGGCGTGTTTTTTTTTTTTTTTTTTTTTGAGGGGGGGGCTGCATTTCATCTTTGGACCCAGGCAGCACCATGACTTGGGCCAGCCTTGGGTGTGGGTTTCCCCTTGCCTGTGCAAAGATGGCTATTATGGATGTCCTTAGTCTTTGTTCATGGTGGAAAATCTCCTACAAATCCAGAGATGTGCCTAGGGCTTAGTCAGGACCCCAAGGATGGGCAGAGCCCTTTTGGAAAACTGTGTGCATGCACCATAATGGAGGGGGAGCGGAGCCACGAAAGAGGGGACTAAAGTTCCTCTTTTATATCACCAGAACTCTTGCAGCCTAATGGAAGCAAAGTTGCCAACAACATTCCAGCATTGAGTAGTAAGGCTTCCTAGAAGAATAGAAGCTATTATAGAAGCAAAGTGAGAACCACTCCTTAGTGATACCCAGAATGAAGTATTAGATAAGCAAGGGGGTTAAGGGTTGGTGAGTATGTTCTGCTGGAGATGGGGAAATAAATAAAGTCTGTTGATTTTCCTTGAATGGGAAAAACATGGGGCCACTTTAAGACCCCGTTCACACTGGGGCGACCTGTCAGGCGACCTGGTCGCCTGACAAGTCGCTGTAGGTCGCCTGCCATAGAGAAGCTGTGGACCCGTTCTAATAGGAGCGACACAAGTCGCTCCGACTTAGAAAAAGGGTCTGGAGCTTCTTTGGGGAGACCTGGAGCGACCTGCATTGACTTCAGTGTTATGAAGTCCGTGCCGGCCGCTCCGAGGTCATGGTGCGAGATGCGCGCCGCAACCTGTGAGGTCGCCCCGGCAAGTCGGATCGCCCCAGTGTAAACGGGGTCTAATAAATCCGGCTCCTGCCCATCAACTTACACAGTACCTGACCAGTGGTGAGTTATGGAAGAAGATAACAGTATACATAATATTTTCTAAATTTTATATTTATATAAAATAATAAATAGGGGGCCTTTTGTTTTGCATGATTTTTTTTTTTTTTTTGGGGGGGGGGGTGGGGGTTAGCATTTCATCTTTGGACCCAGGCAGCACCATGACTTGGGCCAGCCTTGGGTGTGGGTTTCCCCTTGCCTGTGCCAAGACGGCTATTATGGATGACCTTAGTCTTTGTTCATGGTGGGAAATCTCCTACAAATCCACAGCAAGCCTGATTTCAACTGACTATTTGAAATAAAAAACTAATTTCGAGTAATGATTTCATGACTTTTAAAGAGAATTAGAGGACAGACAGACATTTCATTTTCCATATTTCTTCTTTCTTTTTATTCAGGTCAACCCAAATACAATGGCCAAGAAACAGAATATCAAGCAGCACCTTCCAGAGAAAGGGACTCAATTAAAAATACTAGATCTTCTTCAGAGGTTCAGAAGAAAAGAATAACACCAGATCAAGGATCTACCCTGGGCACTTTGCCTTCCTATTCAGGATCTGTTGTCCATCAGACTACGTCTCAGAAAAGCAATATTGTAGAACCACAAATCAAGAGAACCAAGACATTATCCGGTGAGCAAACCAATTCCATGGATGTAAAATGTGATCAACCAGAAGCTCCCTCTCCTGCCTCGCTCAGTGCCCCCACCAAGACATCGAATGATTTGCACCAGGAAATCGGAGAACTAAGAAAAACCATGCTCTCCCAAGAAAAAACAATCAAAGAACTAGAGAACTCAGTCAAGTCATTGACTTTAGACAAACATAGGGCAGTGGAACAGATGAAGAAAATAATCAAGAGGCAAGAAAGAAATATCCATAGGTATGGGGAGGAGATAATGGAGAGAAAGAATAGAGAGACCAAAGGAAAAGAAATATATGTATTACCCCGGAAGGGAGAGGAAGGGGCACATGGCCATGAGACTCTACTTCAGAGACAGGAGAGATTTCCAGAGAAAGGAAATTCATCAGAAGAAGATCTTCAGAAAACAGAAGGTTCAAGTGTTCTCCAGAATGAGGATATGAATGAACTATTAACAAAAATTCAGGAAATTATAAATGAGAAGGATCGCAAATTACAGAGGCAGAGCGAGGGGATATAGAGATGCTATTTGGTTCCTAGTAAAAAACAAATGCCATGAATAGTGAAGAGTACAGTAGATGTGATGGGTTATCACTATCCAGACTCTGAACTCCAGCCAAAATAAATGTCCAAATGGGAGCCGTTTTATCTGCCAAAGTATATGTATATATGTCAATTCAGTCCTGGTATTTACAAAAGTCCCTTCACACAGTCTGTCCCTGCATGACAGAGGAGGAGACCTTATTTTTTTCTGCTGCAATTAAATGGTAATTTTACTTTTGTTGAGAAAAAAAAAAAGTCCCTTTCTGAAGAAATAACTGTTTGTTTATGCAGACATTCTGAAAGTATGAACCTGGTTCATTGTAATCATCTGGTGCACTCTCAGTGTTCTGATGGGAAAAGCTGCAGGATCCCTTTAAAATATTTAAAGGGTTACTAAAGGCTCAATTATTTTTTCTTTTAACCCCGGAAGATTTTACCCCCTTCCTGACCAAGCCCTATTTTGTGATTCGGCACTGCGTGACTTTAACGGACAATGGCGCAGTCGTGCGACGCTGTACCTAAACAAATTTGACGTCCTTTTTTTTTCCCACAAACAGAGCTTTCTTTTGGTGGTATTTGATCACCTGTGCGATTTTTACTTTTTGCGCTATAAACAAAAAAAGAGCGTCAATTTTGCAAAAATAACAATATTTTTCACATTTTTTTATATGAAATTCCCGCCCAAAAAAAATGTAAAAATCAAAATTTTTTTTACATTTTTGGCCAATTTGTTTTATGCTAACTATGTTTGGTAAAAAAAATCACAAAAAGCGTATTTTGATTGGTTTGCGCAAAAGTTATCGCGTTTACTAACAAAGGGAAAGATTTCTGTCATTTTTGGTGTTTTTTTTTTAACGCATAATGGCGGCGATCTGTGATTTTTTTTTTGCGGGACTGTGACATTGCGGCGGACAGATCGGACCCTTGACTGACATTTTTGACACTTTTGGGGGTACCAGTGACATTACTACAGTAATCAGTGCTATACATATGCACTGTTACTGTAAAATGACACTGGTAGTGAAGGGGTTAACTTTATTTGAGAGGGAGGGGCTGTGTGTGTCCTTAGGGGCGTGATTCTTACTGTGATTGGCTGTGGCTTGAGGTGTAGGAACACTGATCAACGGTCCTACATAGTAGAACCGTATGATCACTGTTCCTACACAGGGGAGAATGACAGGCGGCTTGTTTACATTAGCCGCCTGCCTTTCTCCCTCTCCACCGACGATCGCTGAGTGACCGGCGGACATCGGGTCCACCGGTCACACGCACGGACTTGCTAGGGAACGAGCCGGAGCCAGAGCGCGCTTGCCCGCTATTGGCTCCCAAGCAAGTGACAGGCTAGTGAAGTATATATATATACGTCACTTTGCCTGGCCGGGGCTGACTGCCGACGTATATAGTCGTGCGGCGGACGGCAAGCGGTTAAAAGTTACATGAAAGTCGTACCTGAATGTTATATAATTCACCAGTTGTCCATTATCACCGGACAAAGCCAAAGTCCTATCCAAGTTGCAAATCCAAACAGAGATTTCTTTTGGTGATATTTGATCACCTCTGCGGTTTTTTTATTTTTTGAGCTATAAACAAAAAAAGAGCGACAATTCTGAAAAAAACAAAACAATATTTTTTTTTTTCCAATATGGAAAAAATATTTTTTACTTTCTGCTATAAAACACAACCAATAAAAAAAAAATTTAAAAATCCAATTTTTTCATCAGCTTAGACCTATATGTAATCTGCTACATATTTTTGGTAAAAAAAAAAAAAAAGAAAAAATCCCAATAAGCGTATATTGATTGGTTTG